>NC_090761.1:51903717-52011207 GCF_036898095.1 Palaemon carinicauda | reverse complement strand
AGATTTCCAGTGGATGTAGTTAACAATGGGTAGAGAGACAGGTTTAATGGTAGAAGCTGGAGAGGCAGAACCTGCAGGAAGTGCTGGAGATACTAGCCAAGCAAGTCTTGAGAACTTCAGGCTCAGAAGATACATATGTAGGTAAATCAGTGGCACACTTGTAGAAGGTGCTGGAGAAATGGGCGAGTTGAGAAAAACAGGTGAAGGTGCTTGAGATACTGGGCTGTCTTTGAGTCTGAAGAACCTGTATAGTGCTGAATCAGGTGTGGGTGTGGAGAACCTGAAGAAGGTACTTTGGCTGGTGAGCCAGAAATTACAAAGATTTGGAAGAAGTGAAGAAGCAGCTGAGTTAAAGGCTACAGGATATGTTACAGGAACCTCCCCCTTCTCAAAGTAGCTTTCCAGTATACAGTAGTTTGGAAATTTACACTCTTCTCTAGAAAATCCAGTACCTCTTGGTACATCTTATTGCACCTAGACAATTCTATCCTGTTCGTAATACTAGGCAGGCAGTTAATTCTAATAGCCAAGCCTTCTCCATCATGAGGCTCAATACTACACAATATTCAAGAAGTTTTATTCCAGCTGTTACCAAGTTGTGGAATGATCTTCCTAATCAGGTAGTTGAATCAGTAGAACTTCAAAAGTTCAAAGTTGGAGCAAATGTTTTTATGTTGACCAGTCTGACATGAGTCTTTTTATAGTTTATATATGACATGTCTGTTTTTGACGTTGTTAATAGTTTATAAAGGACATATCAGTTTTGACGCTTTTACTGTTTTTAGAATGATTGATCGTTAATTTATTGTCCTCCTTTATTTATTTCCTTATTTCCTTTCCTCACTGGGCTATTTTTCCCTATTGGAGCCCTTGGGCTTATAGCATCTTGCTTTTCCAACTAGGGTTGTAGCTTGGCTAGTAATAATGATAATAATAATAATGAAAAAGCTTCAGATATGTTCATTATTGTAAATCTCGGGGACTCTGGGGTTGGTATGTCTTCCCCATCCTTCAATTATCTGCTTCCCCAGTTGAATGAGGTCCTCAGAAGGTAACTCTAAATCAAGGTGATTACTCAGTTTAGCAACCATCTTGGTGACAAGTCAGACAATCTTCTTGGTGACAAGTTACTGTAATTGCCTCCTCAAAGCCATGGAAATCATTAAAATATGGGGTGTGACAGTTTTTTCCAACACACCATCCAAGTTTTTCTGCTTCATTTCAGTCCAAGCATTAGCATTATTATTCATTGCTGAAAGGATGTTGTATGGCTTCCAGAAGTCCTTTTAGAGTTAATTCATTGTTCTCAGTTGCTTTATAAATCTCCATTGTAAATATCCTTCAAAAGTAGTCGACCTTGGAAGAGGCAGTGACACCTTGGTCAATAGGGTGCTGAAGGTAGTGGTATTGAATGAAAGGTGAACCATCATGATATTTGTATTGGTCATTAAAAATGGGATGGTTGATCAGTGGCATTGTCCAGCACTTCCATGGTGATGACTTTTTTTTCTATGATGCACTGCCATCAATATTTACCTTATACCTTGGAGCCATGATGGACAAAAAGTTACAGGGAAAAGTAACCAAAAAAGGAGAGGAAAGGGCAATTGAGAACTGCATCTGCACAAGCACAGAAGCAATGATTAGCTAGAATGGCGCAGTAAAAGCAGTTGAGGGCACCGTGTTATTCTGTTTTCTTCTGCCACTAACAAACGGCATATTGTTCCGCCACTCTTGGGCAAGCTAGTCCAGCCTTTCATAACGAGCCAACTATCAAAGGTTAAAACACATTTTCTTAATAGCTTACTGAAAATGTCATATCCATGAATCGTCACAAGATGAGACGGTTGTAACCCAAGGACCTACTCCCAAAACAGGAGGGCCTTGACGAGATAATGCTCATCCTCGTGGTGAAACCATTCAAAAGATATTTCTCTCTACAAAAAATGAAGGTTCATAGTTATTTCATTGTTTATTATTTTTCATGGATACAAGGCAGTATGATTAATAAAATTACAAAAATAAATGGTTGGCAGAAAATATGGAGTTGGAAAAAATAAAATCAGAAAACTAGGAAGGTAAAGTAGAGTTGAAGGGAAGAAATCTTTGAATAACAAAAATAGCATTAAGCACCATCTTGAGAAACTAGAGCCTAGTTTTGGAACACCTAGTTTTTTATACCAATTGTACTTATTGAAATCCTAATAAGAATATATCTTTGTTCTTGAATAATAGTAAATTATTTATAAAATAAGAAAAAAGACAATTGAACTCTCATGCATTTCAATTTTTATCAATTACACTAGGATACTCCCTTATTTCTAGTGGTGATTCCAGATATGTACATTTCTAAATACAATACTGTTCATCTTAACTAGGTTTTACTGTATTTCTTTTTAACCTTACCTTGTGAAATTATAGAAATAGTCTCATATCTGAATGTAATTGTACAATTGTTATATCCAATTGAAGCATGATTGATATTGTAACTTGTGATATTACACTCAATACCTAGCTTTTTCTAGTTTTATTTGGTGATGTTTAATTTGCCTGTATTGCATGTTGCAAGTTTCATATTACTTAATTTTTTTGTAATTTAAGTAGCATTTTTGCTTGGCATTAAGTTGATCATGTACCACTAAATTTCATTAGAGGGAAAGGGCCATTTTATGATTGTAATCTAAAGATTCTCTTCAAAGAAATGCAGTTTCGTCTGCATTTACTTTGCAGAAATATAAATAAGATAGAAAATATGGTTAGTATTTAATTGGCTTTAGGACAAGGAATGACAAACATCAGGCCCGTAACTATCTTTTGAGGGAAATGACATGGGACAAACTACTTTGTTCCTAAATCTTACCTTTAGCTACCCTCATTAGTAGGATAAGGTTTTTATGCATATTGAGAAGTGGTAATACTTGTGTTACTGTCTACGGCAATCCTGAGCATTTTTAATACATCCTATTAGGTTCGGTGTATACAGTGTTGAGATTGCCCTTAAATGCTGGCTTCACTATCCACATAGTAACATGAAAATTGCTTATTTTCATTTGCTTACAAGCTTTGCCAAAAATTCACCATTTACCAAAATATTTTTCTCTAGTATGAGTGCTACTTGTTAATCGCAATTTGCTAGACACTTTGTAGATCTTTTTATGCTACGTAATAAGTTTAGATTATTTTTCCATGTTTTTTTTATATGGTACGTTGAAATTTTGAAATAAAAACGTATACTTGATGGAATATTTGCTGATCTAACAGTAAAATTGAGTTTTACACTTCCCTCAAATTGTAATTCAGCTTTTTCTATTTGATTACTAAGATTTCTGCATTTGATAATAGTACATTTTGGGGTTTGATTAACTTTTATTATAGACTAAGATAATTTGGGTGAGATCTATAAAAAGAATGGGGTAACAGTAAGTAAGATCTTTTATAACTTTATTTCACAATTTTGTGGTAGAATTATTGTGAAGAGTTTTATATTTTGAAAATATAATGAGGTCATATGCGTAAGATTTTTGTTACACTTGAAGTTTGGTAAGATAAATGAGTCCACAATTCTTTTTCTTTTAAGATATTTATCTATTTTCATTACAGGAGAGTAAAGGTTTTATGTTAATTGACAAACTTTCTCATTTTTCTTCAGTTTTATTCAAATCATTCCTCCTTGATGTATTCAATAGTAAGTTGCTGTGTCATTAGCTATTACATTTGGTAGTAGTGGTTTCTATAAATTTATAAAGTTGCATAGATTGGGATGTTGAGCCAGTTCGTGTGCTAATACGTAAGTTTGTTATAAGCGTAGTGTGTTATGCTTACCCATTACAGAACGTATCTATACATGCTTAAGAATAAGATTGGTTAAGAATATTTCCTAATATTCTGTAATTCATTTTGTTTGTAAATGTGCACTAGCTTTATATTAATTTTATTAGTTATTCTCTCTTGAGTTGAATGGTTGAGCCTGGTAGAGTTTATTATGTAAACCATAATATATGGAGTGGCCTAATTAAGTTTCAGTTCTATACTGGCAGTTTGAATAGAGAGTTGTTTTTAAAGAATGGAGGGAAAGTATTTTAATATAGAATGTTGGACAGCTATGTAAAGGGAAACCAAGGGTTAGATTAAAGAAGAGAAATCAGGGCCGCAGGTGATGGAAGTGACATAGCATAAGATCTGCTTCACTGCACTTCATGGGGTAGCTAATTTGGTGGTCATATTGAATTGCTGAATGGTGTGCTGCTTGATTGATTGAGGAGACTCACGTATTTCTGTTTGCGCCTGGTTTTTTTTTTTCAATAACCATTGCTTTAGTGCCATGAAAGTTGAAGATTGCTATTTTTTAAATCTAAATGAAATATACTTATCTCCTTTTATTCCTACTTAGTTTGTGCTTCATTTCTAGAATACAGTACCTAGATTTCTAGATTACTTAGTAATGTAATAATAAATCTTTTATCTTTCCTTTGCTCAGGTTGACAAGTCGCAGTACAACATCCTAGCAAACTTGTATCCAGATCAGGCCCCATACACTGTATGCAACTCTTCTCTCTCTGAATATGCCGTACTTGGTTTTGAACTTGGCTTTTCAATGACAAATCCAAATGCCCTTGTGATATGGGAGGCACAGTTTGGTGATTTCAACAATACTGCTCAGTGTATCATTGATCAGTTCATATCATCTGGCCAGTCAAAATGGATTCGCCAGTCTGGTTTAGTCTTGCTACTTCCACATGGCATGGAAGGCATGGTGAGTTTGACTTTTAACTATTTTATAGTCTTTTTATGAATGATAAATTTAATGTTACAGAAATTTAGAGGTTAACTATTCAAAATGTTAAATCTCATTCATAGCTTATTTATTATTTCTAAGTTTCTCTTTCTTTGCTGGGCTTCTCCCTATGAGTACCCTTAAGCGGCCCACACACGCTCATATTTTTGGTCAAATTTTTTATGTCAAATTATTTGACGGTTTGACGTTCGCCCTACACACTCAAACTTCTCATCAAATTTTCATTTTGCTCCCGAGTGTCATCATGGATGCATATACAGCGTTGGCTCTTGGCTTAGCGTTGAAGAGCACACAGAAACGAAAGAGACTAAAGTGGGCCCAGCAATGGTATTTGTGTCATGAACGATTTGGTCATGCTCCTTTATTAAATGAACTGAGAATTAGTGAACCTGAGGTTTTCAAGAACTTTCTTCGCATTTCATCTGCTCCTGTTCCAGATCTGCTTGAGTCTTTTATTTTTTTTTTTTATTCTTTTCGGAAGCTCGTCCGCAGTGAGTTTATTTTCTTCGTCAGCTCCTCCTTCGTCCCTTCCGGATAATAATCATGGAATTTCTGTAGAAGAGTCTCATATGCCATATCTTTTTTTTTATTTCTGTCACTATAACAGTCACTTTTAATGTTCCAAAGTTGTGGTAAACATCTATAAACATCAATAAGCTCAAGAAGAAATTTCTTTTCATGTTTTGTTGGAGCCATGATGACGATGAGCCGCGCACGTCCTCCTCAGATTGTCTAATCACTAACTAATTTGCGCAAATTATTGCTAGGTACCACACACACAAATTATTTGACGTTGTCTCAAAAAATATCTACTGAAATCAGATCAGTAAAAAATTTGACATCAAACCTTTTAGGCCATCAAATTACGCCACACACGATCAAATTCATGTCAAATAATTTGACATAAAAAAAATTGGACCAAAAATTTGAGCATGTGTGGGCCGCTTTGGGCTTAACATAATTTTACTTTTCCAACTAGTTTGGCATTTTGCCTTGTATTGATGACAATTGCATTAATAATGCAGACAGAGCTGAACAACCTTTACATTTAAATATATTTTAATTTTTCTGTTTAAAACAAATAAAGAATATCAGCTATTGGAAACAAATCCCTGATGGAAATTTTGCATGAATTTTTGTTAGCTGCATAATATATATTTAATAAGAAAAATACTTTTGGGCCAGCTGTTATGAGAGACATAAAAGTTGTTTGTCAATTTTACTTAATGATTTATTTTTATCAGGGACCTGAACACTCAAGTGCACGACTCGAACGATTCCTTCAGATGACAGCAGATGATCCTGATATATTGCCTGCTTTCTCTGAGGACTTTGCTATTCGTCAGCTTTCTGATATTAACTGGATTGTAAGTGTCAATTTTCTTGAATTTGTGTGCAGTTGAACTAAGTAACATTTAACTATATGACTACAGTCTGTGAAACTTAGATTGATAGATACACCAAAGCTTTCATAATTATTGTAACTTGAAATTTTTTACATGCTCTGTTTAATTTGTATATTATTATGTAACAGATTGCCAACTGCTCCACTCCTGCAAGCTATTTCCACATTTTACGGCGACAGATTGCTCTTCCTTTCCGTAAACCCTTGATTTTGATGACCCCCAAGTCACTTCTCAGGCATCCAGAAGCTAAATCATCTTTTGATGAAATGAATGAAAAATCAGAATTCCAAAGGTGAGAATTCTCATTTTATTTCAATTTGGATTTTACCTCGTGTACTTAAACTGTATTACAAGGTATGAAATTTCCTGTAATTTTTCATGTATTATGAGTTATTTGATGTACTGTGTAAAGAAGTGGTAATTATCATTTATCTCCTTTTTGCACAAGTCAAATGGTATTTATATCTTCTTCAGGTTAAGAAAACAATACAATATTTTCATTATTATAATGTAGCATCAAAAATAAGAAATTTAGTATATTTTTTTTTTTTTTTTTTTTTTTTTTTTAGAAAAAAACAGTAAGTACAAACATTAGAAGTACTATTAACTAAAATTTATTTGCAGAGTGATTCCGGAAACAGGTCCAGCTTCTCAAAATTGTGAAAATGTCAAAAGAGTAGTCTTCTGCTCTGGTAAAGTGTATTATGACCTTGTAGCTGCACGCAAAGATGCTAACCTGGAAGACAAAATAGCTGTTGCAAGAATTGAACAGGTGCGTAGTTTACAACTTTCTAATCATGGTAATTTTTGCACATATAGAGTTTATATAGAGACTTGACAATTAAACTTACTCTTCGTTTGTAGTCCTGAACAACCCTAGACATTTTTTTGTCTACCTGAAAAGAAATATATATTAACTACAATACTCTCACCATAGTTGGAATTGATACTGTTACAGTATATAAGTGAATCTTCAATCCTTAATGTTTTGTCTTGAATATTGGTTGTTGTACAGGTGTGAATACTTTTCTGTACTTGGTTTTATACAATATGACCATGAATACTTTTCCTGTACAGTATTTGGTGTTATATAACTGAATACTGTTACTTTTGTCTTTTCTCTCTAGGCTCAAATATGCTTATTTTCCTAGCATTTTCTCTAGTTATTCCGTATTTGTAAATAAAGGGTCCAAGATTGTCAATAAGGGTGCATTTGTTATTCATGTATTTTCATGAATTTTAACATTCTTATAAAAGCAAAGAAAAATTGCTTTATGCTGTTTTATGCTCAAAGATTGTATAATCCAAGTACATTGTGTAAGATCCTGGACCCATGCTTTGTCTGTTGGCTTATGCACAGGGAAGGTTAGTTGTCATTTCATAGATGTCTTAACCCTTGATTAATGGCCTGGACTGAAGAAAGTAGCAGTTCCTCTGTTTAGCTTTTGATGATATTGGGTTATTATAATATCAAGTGGAGCTGGAGTACTGATTTCATTAGTATCTATCTAGATTGAAAAAAAAGACCAATGTGGCATTTGCATCTCTGCCCCCATAAACCATTCAACTTTCTGATATGTCTAGAGGTTGCAAAAGCTAAGATACTCTTCAGTGTGAGGTCCAGAAGGGAGGACTCTTGAAGATGTTCATGTGGTCCACTGATAAGACTTCTGAGAGCCAAAGAGAAGTCCCACTTAGGAGGTATAAGTTACTTTGTAGGGCACTATTTTCTGAAGAAGAAAAAAGTGTATTAGGGTCTTCAAGTCCAGAGAAGCAGTCTTACCTGTTCCTAGAAGTTCAACAACCTGTAAAAACCAATGTTTGGTGCTATAAGTTTTAAGAAGACAGCAACCACTTAAGTTGTATAGTTGATTGGAGTAACACTTGCTGACTTACAAGCTAAAATAGTAACAGAATGTTCTAGAGACTAAACATACACACACATGATCAGTGCCCAAGCTCCCACTCCACCTGAGCTAGGACAAGATAATACCTGCTGGTGACTTAGCAGGTAAACCTATAGAGCCCCTCTAAACCACCATCCCTAACTCAAAGGAACAAAAAAGTTGTGGACTAATGAAAACTATCCTGTTGTAAGTGCAGTGCAAACTTAGGGCCTAAAGATTGTCTTCTATCTAGGCTACCACAACCTTCACTGGTATACTTTGGTGGTAGAGGTTTCGTAGGATTGGGACAAGGCTGTGGCAGCATCTTGTGAAAAGTATGTCATTGTCTTTGCTCACTGGTATCTAGATAAAAAGGTGAAAGATGACTGGTTTGTGAAACGTCATGCTATGGAACTGTATGAGAAGCCTCATCCAAGGTAGACTATTAGGACTATCTATAATGGAAGGATGTCTGTGAAGTGGCTTTGTGGAACTTCTCAAGTTATACAAGCTGGCCAATCAGGAACTGTTACAATTAGGCTGTTGGACTCAATACTGTAACTGTTGAATGAGATTTGATCTTGTTTAATTGGATGAAGGACTTGATCATGTAGCCCTGGTTGAAAATGGGAGGCCTAACACTGGCACAAGTTTCCAGGCCTATCAAGGTTCAGCCTGACTCCCAAACCATTACTGTCATCACTAGTTAATTGTTCAAATTTCTCCAAAGTCTTATATCAGGCAGCCAACAGTGGTAAAATCTGGGTGAAAATTTTCAGAGCAACTACCAGACTTGGACTTGAATAGTTTCCTTGCACACAAATTTAAAGTATTGGCTTGAAGACACACAGACCAAAATGTGACAGTAAACTTCCTTGAGACCTATGAATTCCTGGATTTTGTCCATATTGATTGACTGCTCCATTGTCACTGCCTTCTTGCTCCTGAAGGGTGTATGCTGAAAATAGTTTTTCAAGTTGAAATTGTTAGTTAATATTGTACTAACCATTTGTCGCCTCCGAACTAAGAATAAAGCTATATAGAAACCTTGTGACCTGCTGCATCTCCTTAATTTTCTCTCTCTCTCGCTTTCAACTAAATGTTCCATTGCTAATTAGTTATAATTTGAGTCAAGATTGTTAAGGAAATGGAATTTGTAACACATTGACAAATTGTTGTCACAAATTTTATTCCTATCTCTGTCCATCCTTTCATGGGTAAAATAACTCATGTTTACTTGAAATTATCCTGACTGGGTTGGTCAGATATGACTATCTTGCAGGTATACCTGGCACCCAGTGTTTTCTAGGTCTGATGATTGAAGACCTTGAAATTTGGTTTATCTGTGGTTAATTATTGCCTTAAGAAAGCTGAGGCATTGCTTTATTGGTTGCTGTTGATGTCAGTTTCTCCAAGAGCCCCTTCATGAAATCCTGAAGGGGCTCACAGATTTATGTAACCTATAATTATAAATCCAATACAATCCAATCATGGAACAGGTGGGTCAAACATATGCGAGACTTAAATATCTGTTGTCGAAGGAAGATCAGGTTTTTTTTAGTTGGCTTTATACCACTTAATCACAAATGCTGCCAAAGATGTTTGCCATTATTGGATGTGTTGGACTGATGCCCTCCTAAGTAAAAGCACCACCCTCCTGGCCTTAGGAGCTGGGTCTCATGATTCCCTTTTTTTCTGTCGGCAGCAAATTGATATCCTTAAACATCCATTATTACCAGTTAGTGGTAATAAGAAACTCTTAAAGAAATCTTTTTTGCATTAATCTCAGCAGGAGAGTTTTGCATGTCGTGCAGGATGAACAGTTGTTTCTGTTTTAAATAAAGAGAAAATTTGGTCAGAGAATGGAGCGATAATATTCTTGGTTTGATTATGATGGAACAACTTCATGTATTTAAATAATGGAGAAGGTTTTGAGTGCATCATCCAAAAATTTTGTGACTGTTAGGCATGATTGGAAAAAAATAGAAGAAACTTTAGGAGTGAATCTACTGTATGCCTGACTGGTTTTGGTGGATAATGTAAGAGGTTAGTTGTGGTGAAAACAAGAATACTATACTGTACTTAGGAGGAAGCAAAGGGTTAAGTATGAATTTGTATGATTGTGCTTGTTCAGAGTAGAAGAAAGAGCAAGGTCGTGATTATAATGGTGTAAGGTGAACTGCTTGGAGGTATATCTGATTATCATGTAACTGAAAAAAAAAAAAAAAACTTAAGCTGGAAGTGAAGGTTGGAAATGTGGTGATAAATATTATCAAGGTTATGAGAATACCAAATAGGAATAAGGATGGACATTGGCTTATTGAGTACATTAAAGTGGCTTTATACAAGAATTATGAAAACTTCAAGGATTGATTCTCAATGTCAAAAGGGAGTGTTAATGTGAATGCTGAAATTGAAGAGTGAAAGAAGAAAAAAAAGGCGTCTGTTGCAGTTCCATGATCATGCTTATTGGATTGTCTATTTTGTTGTATCTTAATGTGTCGTGTGTAGGCTAAAGCTTTGAGAGCAATTAGAGATGCATGGGTTCCCTAAGTTGAAATAATGAAAGGTTTGTTGATCCAACTTTATTTTATGGAAATTTGAGTTTGAAAGAAAAATGGTTGTAGTTATTAAATTTGGTTGTTGCATTGTAATAACCATTAATACATTATACAGTATTCAACCAAAACTGTTACTTTCATATTGAGTTATTGATTTTCTTACCAACAGATTGCACCTTTCCCATATGACCTAGTGAAGCTTGAGTGTATGAAATATCCAGGAGCAGACCTTGTTTTTGCACAGGAAGAACACAAAAACATGGGTGCATGGTCATATGTTCAACCACGTTTTGCCACAGCACTCAATCATGAAAGACTTTTTTCGTAAGTACTACACTAACCTCATTCTTTGCATGTTGACTATCATAATTATATTAGTTTGAATTTTTCACTACTGTATACTTATTTGTCTGATTTGATCATGTAAAATTCCATACAATCTTACTCCATTACAAATTCACCTTTGACATAATCAAGTGTTATATTAGTGAAAAGGTTTAAACTGAAGTATTTTTTGCTTGAAGTTTTGCATACTTATACATGAATTTGCATTGTTTTTTCTTAGTAGAATATAGATTTTGTGTTTTTTGTAGTTGAAGTTTTGGGTTTAGTTCTTACCCATTCCTTATTTTTTTTAAAATCTTTGTTTCTTGGTAGCTCACTTGGGTAAATCATTTCTGTGAAAGTCTTCTGATGCTCATATTGCTTCTTTATCAAAGTTATTTAAATGCCAATGTCTGTCCTGAATCAAAAAATGTGTTTACTTTTCTTGCAAGATGCCTTCCCATTTAGTAAAGTATGGATTTAACATAAAGTTTGTTGGCAAGTGTAGGTGGGGTACATCAAAGTTCCTTTGCCTTTTCAGTTGTCTCAACGCATTTACATGCTTCACACTTTGATATGTCCACAATCCAATTTTTTTTTCTTTTAGGTTATTTAATGTTTTAAGAGGGATTTTCTGCAATTGCAGTGAAATATTGGTGAAAGTGACACTGTGAATGGATGCCAGCACAGCCACAGGATTTTGTTTTATTGTTGTGAGGAATGTTCAGCAGATACCCTTAGCCAATCACTTTCATTGCTCAAACATAAAAATTGATTAACATTTAGTGCATGGGAAAATCCAGAAAAGTCCAAGTTAGTTGATGTTGAAATCCCACACGAGATGCTTTTGAGCTTCCTTGGTTTGATATTAGTGAACTTTTTCTTTTTATTATTTTTACTTTCTTTGTGAATTTAAGGAAGGCCATGAGTTTTTGCTAAAGGCAATGCTAAAAAGTTAATGTGTCTTGTTTCAAACCTTAGGATAACTCTTCAAGTACTAGTTAGTATGATTCTGAAAGTTCATAGTTTATTATACAGGTGATGACCTCTCAGGAACCTTGCTCTTAATTACTTCATAACCACCAATTATGTAATCCTTGCAGTGTGCTCATTGTGACCACTGGATTTCAAGATAGAAGACTAGACTGGCAGCTGAATTCTTATATTCCTCCATTTACTTGAGTGCTCATGAACAACATTTTTAAAGGTTTAAGGTTACTTATGAGTAATAGAGGCAAGGGAAAGAACAATATGTTGGTCTGGATGTGGATGAGGTTTTTAAGGACTGATTACTTTAGATAAACTTGTTTCTTTGAGTCGCCCAAAGAGGAAGTATTTCCAGGTTCACCTCGATCGACATTGCAACAGGACCTTTGATCTGGACTATTTGCATCTCAATGTACCTAGTATCTATGAATTATAGATGGAAATTATCTTCTACTAGTGGAATGATCCTCATCGTTTAACTTATTGAGTGTGCTTGGAAATAAGGATTACGGACATCTTTCTTTCCATAGAATCTTCCTGGGAAGGGTGGTGTGCAATTTTGCATTATCTCCTGTTAGAGAAGTGGTTAAATAAGGAATCAACCCTTGTTTTAGGTCCTTTATGGTCAGAAATCTTTAATTTAATAAGTGTGTGGCAGTGTTTTCAGAAAACACGAGTGCTGGGATAGATTTGGAAGCACGAGGGAATCTTTCTTATACCAAAAATACTTTTATTTTGGATAAATTCAAGGGAACTAATAGGAACATCAGATGATTATGGAAATAAATTTTGTTCGTTTGCGCTGTGTTGATTTTGTTACTTGTCAATCTCTCTCAGCAAATATCATCCCTGGCGCAGGAAGAAGTGCTCTCTACCAGCCATTAAGGTCTATAGATTGGTCATATTAAGGTTTACTAGTTTTTTTCCTGAACCTTCTTTGATAACTTGACCACTTTAACGTTTCCTTTAATAAGATCATTTTTATCCTATCTCTTTTTGCGACTCCAAACATCCATCTCAACCTCGTCTCCTTAATTTTTTTTTTTTCATCTTCCACAACTCAGCTCCATAAACTGTTGCTGATCTTATTTATTCTTTTATGGAATTTTCCATTTAGCTTTGCATTGAATTTTTGTTGCACAGGATTCTTGGTGACTTCCAGTTTATTAAGCATACATGAAAGAACAACATATTCAACAAATTGTTAATGATTACCCTGAATGTTTTTAAGTAATTTCCTACTGTGGAAATATTTACTTGCCATGACTGTGTCATTAGTAATTTTCAACAGGAGATATTTAATGAAGGGAAATAAATTTCCTACCAATCAAGTTTTTTTTTAGTACTAATTTTAGTTTTATACTCAAAGCAATTTTTTAGCTAAAAAAAAAATTCTTCTCTCAGAGATACAGTTCAGTAACTGGAACTAACTAAGGATCTCAGGTTATGTGACATACATACAGCATTCTTGACTCCTGTAAGAAAAATTAGATTTGACTGCCAATTTTTATTCTGGCCTCAATTTCAAAAGACCAAATTTTTTGTTTCCTTTCTCATGCATACTTTAAACATTGTTGGAAATGGACTATGTTTTTAGTAAAAAAAAAAAAAAAAAAAAAAAAAAAAAAAAAAAAAAAAAAAAAAAAAAAAGCAACCTCGATTTTAAATTTATATTTTAACCCTGCTTCAAAGTAGCCTCTTATGACATTGGCATGTTTCTTTTAAGTAGATGCATGCCGTCTGGTTTTTTGTCTTGCACAACGGGCAGACGTTTTGACTTATCTAAGTACTGCGTTTACAAGATGAATGAAATCAATATTTAGCTTAAGCCATTCTAATTTATTTGACTGCATTTACTAAACTTTTTATAAAAATGCAAGTTAAATGAATGAATTTGACCAATTGAGAAACATCAGAATCTTCATATCAGTAGAAATGGATTGATCCTATTCTCAGATGGCTTACCTTAGTATATTGAGTGTTAGCAGAATTAATGTACTTATACTATATGCTACTTTGATTAAGTGAATACATATCCTTGTTAATCACCCTATTGTTATCATTATCGCTAAAAATATTAGCAGAAATGACCTTGGCTTATTTCAAGGAATTTATTGTAAGTTCTGCTTTAATCATATACTGTACTCATTTAACATGAGAAGAGGAACAGTCATTTTGATATGTGTATATATATATATATATATATATATATATATATATATATATATATATATATATATATATATATATATATATATATATATATATATATACATACATAGATAGATATATATATAGATGGTAGAAGTCTTAAAGTATCAATGCAGCAATTTGTCAGTAAACAAGTTATGGGTTAATTGATTTTGATTTTTTTATATTTTGCTAGACGGTGATTCTTTTTTATAGAAAATTTACTAGATGTCATTGATTCATAACAGTAGTGTTGTATTACTTTGCACAGCAAATAGATATAAAATTGTATGAGCATAACATTTGAAGTAGCTTGCATATTTAGTACTGAGAGTTTGAGTATCATTAACTTTCCCTTAGTTGTAAAAGCATTGTGTATGCTACCTTTGCATCAAACATTTATTATAACTCCAAGTTATGTGGTATGTTACCTTTGTAAGTAAGATTTACTAATACACTTTTTTGTGTGATGAGACCACATCTTATTTTCTTTAAATTCTGAAGTGCCAGTTAAAATTTTTTGTAAACTGTAATTTCAGAAAACCACAATTTTACTTTGCTATAGTCAACTATAGAATACTTGTGATTTGGTCTCATTTCCCAGTAGCTATTCCCTTTGAACTAATTACAAACACTGTCCTCCAGTAATGAGATTCAGAGGCACACACAAGGCTCAGTGGAGCATGGGTCTCAGTCTTGGTACGAATATTGGTTCCCTTGGCTCTTTCCAACGTCAAGCCCTACTGATGTTGCTGCAGATTCAACTGATAGTCAGACCTCTACAATATCTTCCCCAAAAAGGGTAGTGAGGTGAGCACAGACTCACTTTGGAAGCACAATACCTATCCTGGTGTAATTACAGTAGCTTATAAATCTAAACGTTGAATGACAGGGTAATGCTTGCCTGTAGTAGTATTTTAAAATCTATCTTAGATGTGACTCACCAAATCCATATGCACGTACCAAGACTGAAGCTATATGGCACTAAAATTGAAACCTGCCAAGTGACCAATTTTTCGTCGCTAAAGCTTCAACTATTCTGGATAGAAATTTCAAGTCAGTTGCATGTAGTTATCGACTCTTTTAATTTAATGGGTATCTTACACTTTTATGTGATGGTGTACTTCATTCTACCATACAGTATTCTTCCTTGACCTCAATCCCTTTCCCAGTATTACCACAATACCGTAAAATATTAGTTAAAATAATTTCTAGGCTTTGAAGTCAATTTTAATTATTTGCAAAATTTCCTGATTTATCTCGAGTATTGAACACATTTTCTTTTTGATTGACTTTAATATACAAATGCTAATGCTTTGAAAGATGGTTAAATAATCATAACATACTTATGGTTATTTTGTTTCCCAGTTTTGATACTGTATCCGAAAGGAAATTAGATTTGAGGCATCTACTGATCTAATGTAAGTTTTGACTTTACATTAGAGGCATCATCAGTGCATAGTTAAGGGTTTTCTCCAATGAGGTTACAGCTCTGTAATTTGAATGCAAGGTTTCTATTAGATCATTGGAAGATTATACCATTTTCCAGCTCTAAAGTAAATTTTAAATTTGTATCAGGAATTACCTTTTGCATTTTGAACTTAAACTGAATTGTTATGGGTGAAATTGTTAGGATTTAATTTTTGATGTACAGTAATTTATATTAATTATTAAATCAACCAGGATTTTATATTGCTTTAATATACAATAGATCCTCAGCTTATGACGGTCTTATCTTACTAGATTTCATAGAAATGATGCATCTCCCATGAGCTGTTAGGAAAGTGTTTTGACCTTCAATACTTTTCATTGTTACAAACTGCTGTACTAGATTGCGCAAGTTTGGGAGACCAATATCTCAGGGTAAACAAGGTGCTTTAGCAAAAAAAAACCTTGTATGACTGTCACTCTATTGCCATTGCTTTGCCATTCTGGTTTGTTGCTGTGTCTATGCTTGTTTATACTCGTTCAGGTTTGGCATATCCTAAATGCATTTCTGATTACTTTTCCCTGTAACTATTTGCTTTTTATCACGGTTACTAAGCGTAAGGCAGTGCACCAAAGAAAATAAAAACCATCACCATATAAGTTCAGTTAGAGATTGGGAATAGATAGAAATGCTGACAAACATTGGCCGTTAGTCTGTTGCAATGATTATCGTGGGTAAAGATTGTATCCCTGATCACATGTAGGTTCTGCTCCAATGAAATCAACAGTGATTACAACTTAGTGTACTGTAGTGGTCCCTTTATTGAAATAGTGTTTCAGTTCTTATGTTTGAAGAAGAGTCAGTGGTGTATTCTAGTGTGCAATTAAGCATAAGTGAAAAGATTGATTGTCCCATTGAAAAAAGAAAGTGGAGGGGAGTGAAGGTGAAGAGTTTGTGACTAGGAGGGGTTGGTGCCCGTGTTTCAAGAAGTGTGCAAATTTTAATAGTTAAAGATGAAGCTGCTAGTGATGATGAGATAGCAGAAAGGGGGTATCTTGATATGTAGGCTGGGATAATCATGGGAGGAGGTTACCTTGCTACATAGAATTTTAATTTGGATGTCATATTTATTTTGGAAGTGTATGCTAAATGTTACCTACATCCTTAAAGAGAAGAAAGCACCGGGTTATAAATATGACAATAAGGAATGGTTGCTTTTTGGGGAAAATGCAGTTAGTGGCTACATGCTGAAGCCCATGCTGGTGTATTAAGCTGAGAATCCAAGAGCACTCTAGGGCACTCTGAGATTTGATTGCTCGTCAAAGACAGTAAAGGGAAGACCAGAAAGCTCGCCTATAAAAACCTTGTGTGCATCTAGTGCTTGATCAGCACCACCTAGAGACTACACACATTTACAAAATGCAAGTTGAGGTTAGGCTGTGTATTTAATGTATATATAATATTACATTTATAAGAGCCTCTTTAGAAGGGAAGTGGTTTGAGCCTCAATTAGGCCCTGTTTGAATGTATAATCTCGGACTTTGATAAAGGATACCCACAGCGTTATCACGCACATTACAACAGATGATATCTCTGGTGGGGTGCAGACCATATGAGTATTTGTTGGTGTCCAACCATCCCTAACTATGCATTTTGCTCAATACTTCTCATTATCCCCTTAACTTCTCAACTCTTACCTTACCCACCTTGCATTTTTCCCATTTTCCTCTTAACCCTTTTGCTACAAGGCTGTACATTTTCTACTGGAGCTATGTATGAGATTTGTCATTGGATATACTCAAATGAGCATTTATCTTAAAATAAGCTAAACTTTCATTTGTTCCGTAACTGAAATGCAAACCACGCTATTTAATATGGGTTATTACTTTCGCGTAGCCGAAATGACGAGCCATTAGAATTTTAATGAGGGTTTACTATCCCCATCGCTAGTTAGCGGGGGGTAGGGAGGGGTAGCTTGCTTACCACCACCCCCCCTCACACCTGTGTGATGAGCTCACTTTACTTTTGGCTTGGGCGGTGAGCGGACGTGTCCGCTCTCATCCTCGCTTTTTGATAGCCATTAATGCTTTTTGTCTTTTTACTTACTTTTTCTTGTACTGTATTTGTAGTATATATATAAACATTCTTTATGTTTATGTATATATTTTTGTGTATAGAAATGTAGTAAGTTTTCTTTTCAGTGTTTGTGCTGTGTGGTAGTGTACGACAACGACACCGGTAGTGCTAGGCCACCGCGGTTTCTCGTCATGGGGCGCGGCCTCTCCCCCTTGGTCCTTCGGTCGTTTCCTTCGGCTTTCCGTTAATTCGTCCGCCGTGGGGAATCGTCATCGCTGGACTTTCTTCATTCATCTTTTATCTTCGCTGTTCCTCCTTTCCTACGGGGAACTTGGATTCTCTGCGAAGGGAATGTGGGAGTTTAGTTTGACTATGTTCTCTCTCTCTACTCGAGGTAGTTCACCCTTTACTACTACTACGTACTACTAAGGAAACTTCTTTCCCGTTGCGGGCTGAGTTGCTTTTCCGTTTTTATTTGCCTCAATTATTTTTATGAAATCTAATTGTATTTTTAACTTTTCAGCTTCTGGGGAACACTTCCCTTCGGGGTTCAGTGGTTCTTACTATTTGTGAACATTCAAAAATCAGTTACATAATTATAATTGTTATAATTCTGTTTTTTGTTAAAGTTCTCCGCCCTCCCCCTTCTCCCGTGAATGTCAGTGGGGGAGGAGGGCGCATACTTAATTTTTAATAATTATGTTTTGCTATTCCCTCGGGGTTACTCTGTGGAGTTCCTCCCGGGGGAATTTCTGTTAAATAATTATTTAACTTTATTTTCCCAGTTAACTATGCAGTTTTTCTTTGTTTGACTGAAGTGTGCCAACGAAGCAGAGCTGTCCTGTTTATGCCTGGGGAGTCTGCTGTCGCTGCCGTCTCTCTAGGACATCGTCATGGGCGTTATCCATTCTCTTAGAAGTTCTCCTGTGACAACTGTCAGCTCTTCAGTTCATCTTAGAACGATAAGGAGGTTCGCCTCCAGGGGTAGGTAACTTCCCTTTCGAGGGAGGTTCCCTTCCCAGGTGTGAGATCTTCCCCCTGCTGGGGGGAACTTCTCATACCTTAATTTTCCTAATCCTTAGGCGGTTGCTCTTGGTGCTGAGCTACCGCTCTTGTAACCATGCTCAAGGGGCTGAGCGGTTGCAAGGCTGGTCCATGGAACTTCCTGTGACTATGCTCTTGGGGCTGGGCGGTCTTTTCTGTAGCTATGCTCAAGGGGCTGAGCAGCTGCAGGTTCAGTCTTTACCTCTCTCGTTCGCGAGGGAGGCCACTCATAAGGGCTCCCCTTCGGAGGATTGCTCCTTATAGGTCAGCTTGCTGACCCTACGGCTCTTGGGGCTACATCACCAGTGTCTTCAAATCTCTTCTACGAAGTGTTCACCTCTCTCGTTCGCGAGAGGGGCCACTCATAGAGACTCCTCTTCGGAGGATTGTTCCTGATTAGACCAGCTTGCTGTTCAGTCACTAACACTTCGGTGTTTAGTGACAGGGAGACTTCGGTTTCTCGTTACGCTGAGGGTCGCGTAACATTAGTTACGCAGAACCCTTGGGTTCTTGTAACTTTAGTCACTAACACTTCGGTGTTTAGTGACAAGGAAACTTCGGTTTCCCGTTACGCTGACCCTTCGGGGTCTCGTAACATTAGTTACGCAGAACCCTTGGGCTCTCATAACTTCAGTCACTCTTACACTTCGGTGTTTAGTGACAGGGAAACTTCGGTTTCTCGTTTGCGCTGACTCTTCGGGGTCTCGCAACTCAGGCTACCTTAGGCCTTTGGTCTCTCGTGCCCTTAGTCCTCTGATCCTTCAGGGTCTCGTTCTCCTAGACCTGCTGACCTGCCGACTCCGTTCCTGGCTGCTGACGCCCTGTGGGCGCCCATGCCCCCCCGTTATCCCCCGTTTCCAACGGACACCGATCCCTTCGGGGCAAAGGGGCTTTTCTCACATTGTGAGTAAGTCCCTTAAGCGCCAGGTATCCCCTGCACGCCAACGTTCTCCTGTGCGCTCGCCTGCTGTTCCTGAGAATGCTATTCAGAGACACCCTGTTCCAGGAACTGCTCGCCAACGTTCCCTGCGCACATCGTTGGAGTTCCTGAGATAGCGCACAGGCGCTCACCAGTGGTTCAGCCTACAGTGTCTCCAAGTCTCTTCTACGAAGGGCACCTCTTCCGTTCGCGGGAGAGGTCTCTCATAGAGACCACTCCTCGGAGTATCAAGCAGTACTTCCAGTGTGGATCGTTCTGTACCACAGGACCTCTGGCCTGTGGTCAGAATCGGAAAAGTGCCTCCACATAAATCTGCTAGAGATGACGGCTGTTCTTCATGGTCCTTCAACAGTGCCAACAAAGACCTAGCGGATCACTCTGTGGTGTGATGAGCGACAACACCACAGTAGCGGCTTACATCAACAAGCAAGGAGGTGCCTTTTCAAAGCAGCTATCCCATCTCAAAGTAGAGATACTGAGATAGACCGAAGTCCACTCGATGCCTCTATCGGCTCGCTTCATTCCAGACAAAGGAAAATTCTAATGGCTCGTCATTTCGACTACGCGAAAGTAATAACCCATATTAAATACCTAAGGTTTGTATAGTTAGGAAAAATACAAATTATCTCCGAATTTGTCATGTTTATTTGTTTTACTGCTGATTACAGAATTTTTTTTTTTTTTTTCAAAAGTTTGCTATATTCTTCATTGTCTTTCACTCTTAACAAACTAAATTTTTTTCCATTCGTTGGTGATTATAGAATAATTTTGAAATTTTTATTTTATGTAATTATCCCTAAATAATGGTAAAGCAATGTGATTTTGTTTAAAAAAAACTTTGTTCATTGAAGTGACTTATTCTTTTATAATTCCACAACAAATAGCCTTCATTAGGTAGTAGGTTGGCCAAGGCACCAGACACCCATTGAGATACTACCGCCATACAATACTACATTGGATCCTTCTCTCTGGTTACAGTTCGTTTTCTCTTTGCCTACACATATACCGAATAGTCTGACCTATTCTTTACAGATTCTCCTCTGTCCTTATACATATGACAACACTGAGATTACCAGACACTTTTTCTTTCACCCAAGGGCTTACTGCACTGTAATTGTTAGTGGCTACTTTCCTCTTGATAAGGGTAGAAGAGACTCTTTTAGCTATGGTAAGCAGCTCTTCTAGAAGGACACTCCAAAATCAAACCATTGTTCTCTAGTCTTGGATAGTGCCATAACCTCCGTACCATGGTGTTCCACTGTCTTGGGTTGGAGTTCTCTTGCTTGAGAGTACACTCGGGCACACTGTTCTATCTAGTTTCTTTTCCTCTTGTTTTGTTAAAGTTTTTATAGTTTATAAAGGAAATATTTATGTTGGGTGTTGTTACTGTTCTTTAAATATTTTCTTTTTCCTTTCCTCACTGGACTATTTTCCCTGTTGGGGCCCCTGGGCTTCTAGCATCCTGCTTTTCCAACTAGGGTTGTAGCTTAGCAAGTAATAATAATAATGAAAGTTATAAAACTACTCGTTAGCAATACTGCAATAAACTTTACATTGTACAGAAATGTAATGAAAATATCCATTTATTTCTTTTGACACAAGAAGTATTCTATAATTTAGAAAAAAAGAAAAGAAAAATTTTTTTTTTACAGTATAATCACTTCGCAATGAGTAGGTCAAATATTTTGGTTGTTTAGAGTGAAATACAATAGTAAATAAAGCAGGCTTTTCAAAAATTTATTCTGTAATCATCAGTAAAACAAATAAACATGGAAATGTAGGTTATTTTATACTAAGTGAGCATGTCTATCCAATGATGACAAATCTCGTATATAGCTTGAGCAGTAAATCCGCTGTCTCGTAGTGAAGGGGTTAAAGAACTTCAAAGTGTGTAATGTCTTTAGCTACAATTGGGAACAATCCTTTAAAACCATTGTTTGCAGATGAGAATCTTCCATATAATTGAACCTTTATTCCTTTTACTATTAATAAACTTCTGTATTATTTGCTCTCAGGGCTTGCTATTATTTACCGTAGCTTTCACATGTTATTTCATTTAAACTGGCAGTCTAAAAATCCGTGTTCAGCCGCAAGTGGAAGTAATTATTAGGCAGTTTAACAGTTTAAGGGCTGTGGTGGCCTATGCGGTAAAGTCCCTGACTGGTCAACGCCAGACTGGGGCTCGAGTTCCGTTCAAACTCTTTAGTTTGGTCACTGCAACCTCAGCATCGTTGTTAGCTAAGGATGGGGGGTATGGGGGGAGCCTATAGGTCTTTGATTCACCAGCAGCCATTGTCTGGCCCTCCTTGGTCTTAGCTTGGGTGGAGAGGGAGCTTGGGCAGTGAACTCAGTATCCCTGGCCTCTGCCATTCATGAGTGGCCTTTAAACTGTCATATTTAGGGTCCCCAAGAGTAAACCAGTAACTAGAGCTGTACTTGATTAGATTGCCTTTTTTTATAGTTTTTAATATATTTAATAGCTAGGCATTTTAATTTTTATATTTAAAATAATTTGTAATCCATACAAAATTTTTATAAGCATGTTTTCCAGTACATTACCTTTCAACCCTCTGGTTTACAAGAAAATAATTACTGTAAGAGAAATGTTTACATTTGGGTTTAATTTGGGGGACAATATTTTCAAATGTATTATACCCTGTATACCTGTAGAAAATGTAAGACTTAAAATATTTGTAAAGGTTGGTATAGATAAACCTTTATCCTTGTTATGGTGTTTTGTCATAGTTGAAGCTTGGCTATGCTGAAGGTAGTTCATGCAGAAAGAGCACAGAACATGTGAGAAGATTCTTTTTAATCACAACCTCAGGAGAGGAAAATCCGTCGTAAATATTCACGGAAACAAACCTAACTACAGTTGCCCTTATTGCTGGTCTATTAATAACCAAGTGTTGAATCACAAGATAAAATCAGTTGAAGCAATAGCATTTAGGTAATGGGAATTCATTTTTTGCTAGTTTGACATTATTCAAGTTTAATAGCTTTCTTTGATTTTTTTCATATTGAAACTACATTTTTTGGCTAAGGTTTTCTCCAGACAAATTTCAATTATCTCTTATTTGTTGTAATTTCCATTAAATCTGTTGTCTGCATGTGAATGGTTTGGTGAGGTTTTGTAATTTTAAATACACTAATTTAGCACATGTAGGTGAATACTTTTTGATGCAGTTGTGAAAATAATCTACAATGGTGGTTCTTCAGTAAGTACTGTACATTATTCTAACTACAGGTACTGTACAAAATTCAGGAATAAATTAAAAACATGTCGTTTCAGCCCCAAGAAAGAGGTTGTTTATTAAATCTTGTTTATGTAATGTATCAGCATAGGTTTCTGTGCATTTGGGACTGACCAAGGCATTTATAAAGTAATGTGTATTTAATATTTTTTTTCTAACTAGATAAATGATTTAGTCCCAATACTTAGGAAAGTTACTGAAAATGGATTATTGTTCAACAATAAGTTTTGCTGTTTATTCCTGATATTAGCAGTACCAGTTTTATTAAATTTGCAATAGCTAGTTATAGAAAGTTGGTAGCATAAAGTTTCTCCTAAAATTAGGAGGATAAAAAGAAATGAAGTTTCTTTTGGAAAGAGAAATGAAAGTTTGTTCATATATAAATACAAACCATTTTCCTATGCAGTAAAAGGAGTGGAATTTCACCAGGTGAACGATAAGCTCACCACTCCTACAGAGTATAGCACTGTTTTATTTTGGCCACAGACGTATGGTTTGCTGCCTTGTCTGGCATTTTCTTCAGATGGAATAAATGTGCTGGCCATATGTTGTATTCGAGGGATATTAAAGGAAGACTAGGAATATTCAGTTGTAGATGTTGACAGTTGTCTTTGCAAACCTAGCATTAACCAAAACACACATTCTTGCTGGGCAGCATGCAGTTGCTGTCATTCCCTTGTTAGTGTGTGGCCTTATGAGGGTAATGTGAACTAAGGAAATTGGCATTCCTTAGCTATAGCTAAATTTCTGTTGGAGGAAGGAGGTTTTGCTGTCATCTTGTGTTTAAGAGGAGGGCCCCAACCCTTCTTCCCTTAAAGTGTCCTACAAACCCAGGAAAGGAGCTAAGGTTGTATTTCCTGGTAGTATTTTCTTTGGTGCTCTAAACACTCTTGTGGCCTCTTCCTTGTTGGCTTGCATGATCCTGTAAAAGCCAACTTCAAGTTCCACATCTTCGTTTGATTCATCACACTGCGACTTTTAGAAGAACAAGTTAAAGACATCATCGAAGAAGTCTCCAAGGAATTCTGACTAACTGATAGGGCATTGCTAAAGTGTAACTAAGACCGATGGTGCGATACAAGAACAACTCATACCGTACAGGTGTCTCGGTACGCACATTATTGGTCGGGATTAAGGTTACTGCATGATTGACCGTTCTGTCTCTCATGGGAGAGAGAAAGTAGTGCGAGCTGAACATTATCTCACCAAAAACAAATATCTGCAAACACTTCTTGTGCTACCTGTGCTTGGTCTCATACCTAAAACTATCCCACTCTTGTGAGAGAAATAGCAGTGTGAGCCAAACATAATCCACCAGAAAGAAATATCTGCACGCACTTCTTGTGTTATTTGTACTCGGTTTCATACCTAAAACTATCCCACACTCTGGGAAGAAGTTTTGGAACATGCTACTCTCTGTCTTGTACCAATTAAATAAGCTCGACCAAACCTGTCAACGCTGCGATTTCTGACCCTTATGAAGAAGTAATTACGTCTTCAAGATCCAAAAGGACCGATCAGCCGGAATTTGTTACTCCAATCAATCTCTCCTCACGTATGCAAGGAAGGTACGGTACTGACCAAGACCCAAGAGTAGAACGTACCCTTCCCTGAAGATGTATCAGTACGCGGTACAGGATTTTACTTGCCTGCAATCATACCGAGCAAGCTTACCATCAGTCAGGATTGGGGTTTCAATTAGGTTTCCACCCTTGAACTTCCCCTTTCTCTTTCATGTTTGAAGAACACTTCAGGATCTTCCCCAAAAGTCAACAACCCCAAAGAGCCTGTGATCTTCCCTCGATGCTAAGCTTAAAGATAATACAAGATCTTGTCTTTAACTTAACCCTTTGACACCAATCTGCATGTGACCGGCCACCTTGAGATTGATCTCCACGTGATCTGACTCCTATCGTTTGATCTTCAGTGACTTTCCGGTCACAGAGCACCAGTCACCTACTTCTCCCAGCACTTATGTTCAGAGATCTTCTCGTGCATCATAACATTCCAACGCTTCCACATGATAGGAAATTTAGACCGGTGACTACCCAGGACCACTCCGAATTGCTCGTGCGAGCACGATGCCATGTCACATTTGTGCCATTGTTGGCAAGTCTGGTAACCTCAGGCACTCAAGTTAGGTGCTACTATAGCCCCATGCTCTTCCAATGGCTTTCAAGTGGCTAAGTTACATAATGTATCACCCTCTGAGAGCTCCTACTCGGTCCAGTAATGTGAATACACAAGAAGTAGGATTCTACTGAAGTACACTTACCATCAAAAAGATTCCCGGAACATCATCGACCCAACGGCTCAAAATTCCAACCTGAGAAAGCTGAGAATTCTAAGACGGTCTACATTCATCAAGGTACTTGCTCTCAATGAGGCTACTGTGGCTCCTGTCAAGGGAAGGGATGACATCAATGGATCAGCACTTCAACACCCCTCAAGTGTCAAAGTCCGCCTTTGAGTTGCCATGGTCAAACCTTGCTCAGGGGCTTTAGATAGGTCTTTCCCAGATCCACATAATCCCTACACCTTAGTCAATCGAGCAAGGTCCTGCCTACTGAACTTGACGGCGTTTATGTGCCCATGCATGTTGTTCCCTCTTTTCTAGTTATTGATCTAGCTGTAAACCAGCTTACAGGAGGGAAGTCATAAGGGCACTTTGTCTTTGACATTTGAGCCAGGTACCAAGGAAGCCACTTCCATGCTCATTCTCAAAGAAACCTCCTGGATTGATTACTGGTCAAGTGCAGTTTCTTATTTAACCACGACCCAGGATTTGGCAAATCCGGAAGAGGAAGAAGTATACCAACTTGATCGGGCACCAAGGCTGCAACTTTCTTGACACACCAATCAGCAAACCCATTGGTCAACTGGGTTCTGAAGAGGGTGGATGCCATTGCCTCCAGAGAAAGGAAGGAAGGTGATTCTGAACTTCCCCTTATCCATGAAGCAGTTACCTTCAATGAGCCAGCCCATTCAAAAGCAACAACACCAAGCACCTCAAAGTCGATGCTAAACAGAAGACATCTGCAATCTAAAGACCAAGATTTGCCCCTTCTTTATTTTCCTCCCTAGAAAGGCAGGAACAACTTTCACCCTTTCACCTCCATCCTGGCCAGTCCAGGAAGGGAAGAAGAGAATGCCGATGTTGGCATTCCCATCCAACAGGTGCTGTAAGGGAGAGAATGCTGCCAGTGACATGTAGCAGAGAGCTGGAAGCTGGCGGTCATCCAAAACGGATACCACCTAACTTTCACCAACTCTCGGCCTCCCCACAATTGCACATTGATCATGTTCCCGACCTGCCATCCAAAATCGCAATAAACTGGCTTTGGCCGCAATGGTGAAAGCATTGAAAGAATAATGCAAAGTTGTCCGAGATGGTTCTCTGGGCTCCTACAGTCAACAATTGCTGATGAGTTCAACTGGGAGGTGGAGACTGGTTATTGATTTCTCACCATAGACTAAGTTTGTTCTAGAGATACCATTTAAGAAGGAGACTGTAAGCACTGTATGGTCCATCATAAGGAAAGATTCCTTTGGACCTGAATGATACATACCTTTGGATACCACTCCTTTGGTCTTAAGAAAGTATATGCGCTTAGTCATCAGGAGAGTACTTTAGCAGTTCAAGCCCCTATGCATCTGACTGTCTACCATTCCCCAATTATTCACGCTGCTATTTACTTTTCCACACTCAAATGGGATTCATATGTGGCTTAACTCAATTGTCGGTGTTTGGCTCCAGGAGACAGTTGCTTCAGAGTTAAAACTGCCTTCTTTCCTTTTGCCACTTCTCTGGGTCATGGTCAATCAGGAAATGTCCAATCGCATGCATATCTCCAAAAAGATGGACTACTTAGCTAGGCAGATAGACACGACAGCAGAAAGGGTCTTTCCATTCGACAATTGTAGCAGTAGATTTATGAAGGCATCGTAACCATTCCTGCATAAATAAGAACTACTGGGGTGTGATAATGGCAAAATCTTTTGGGACTACAATTGTCAGTATAGAAGCTCGTTCCTCTCGGGGGTCTTCACAGTGATATAACAAGTTTGTTTATTAGTATTATTATTACTAGCTAAGCTAAAACCCTAATTGGGAAAGCAAGATGCTATAAGCCCAAGGGCTCCAACAGAGAAAAACAGCACAGTGAGGAAAGGAAACAAGGAAATAAACTACTTTATATGAGAAGTATTGAACAATTAAAATATATAAGAACTGTAAAAACATTAAAACATCTTTTAAACATAAACTATAAAAAGAGACATGTCAGCCTGTTCAACATAAAAAGATTTGCTGCAAGTTTTTGAAGTTCTACCGATTCACCCACCTTATTAGTGAAGATCATTCCACAACTTTGTCATGGTTGGAAGAAAGCTTCAAGAATACTGTGTAGTATTGAGCCTCCTGTTGGAGAATGCCTAACTATCAGCATTAACTGCATAACTAGTACCAAAAACAGGATGGTACTATCCGGGAAGATTTTAAATACTGTATAATGGATGATCAGAATAATGAAACATCTTATGCAACATGCATAACAAACTAATTGAATGATGGTGCCAGAGATTATTATCTAGATCAGAAATAAGAAATTTATTAAGTTCCTGTCCAACAAATTAGGACGAGTGTCAGTAGCTGAAGACCAAACAGGAGAATACTACTTGAAACAAGGTAGAAGGAAAGAATTAAAACCCTTTCAGAATAGATTGATCACCTAAAATCTTAAAAGACTTTCTCAATAAGCCAATTTTAAGAAGACACGGAGCTAATGTGTTTATCAACAAAAGCAATTTTGCTGTCGAGAATCACACCTTAAATTTTAAGTGTCATAACGTTAAAAAAAACATCAATGCTGAGATCCAGATGTTGAGGAGCAACTGTTCTTGACCTACTTACAATCATACTTTGAGTTTTGTTAGGATTCAACTTCATACCCCATAATTTGCTCCATGCACTAATTTTAGCTAAATCTCTATTAAGGGATTCAGTAACTCCAGATCTACACTAAAGAGATGGAATTGATGCAAAGATAGTAGCATCATTTGTATATGCAACAAATTTGTTTTGTATGTCAAACCACATGCCATGTGTATACAGTATGAAAAGTAATGGGCCAAGAACACTACCCTGAGGAACACCAGGTACCAAATTCCTGTACTCCCTATGGTGTCCATCAACAACTACTCTTTGCAATCTATAAATTTAAATCCAATAATTATGCCCAACCATTCCCAACTGTTTGAGTTTGAAAACAAGGGCCTCATGATTAACATGGACCAAGGAGGATCGGTAACCACTAAGAAGACTACTACTAATTAATAATAATAATAATAAAGATTACAAGATCATCACTCTAATGTAGGTCTTATAAATATTTCATTATATATAACCATATACAAGGCCAATCATACAAACTTCCCGACCACAATCAATGTACAACATTGGAGATTGTAAGCTCATCACATGCTCCAAAAAGGCCTTTACAAAAGCCAAATTGAAAACTGGGAATAGATGATTACCTTCAGCAACCCTACTTAGACGTTTTGCCAAAAGACTAAAGTTTTTAGATAATATGGGAATTATGGAAATAGGGCAGTAATCAGTTGAACTTGAGCTACCACAAACACAGTTACATAATGCAGTAACATTACCAATTCTCCAACAAGTGCTGAAAGCTCCTCCTCCTTGCTAACTTGCGCAAAATAAAATAACTTTGGAGCTAAGAAATCTGCAGTCTTTATAAAAGAAATACCATTTGAGTCTAGACCTCCATAAGCATCAAGGTCCATCAAGAGAGTTTTAATTTCTAGAAATTGAAAAGCTAAACTAGTTAGTTTAGCCTCGGGAAAACAGAAATGATGAAAATCAGTTTCTCTCTACTCTGCTTACTGTCAAACACATCAGCCAAAAGGGTTGCCTTTTCCTTTGCACAGTGAGTGACAGATCCACCTGGTTTATGTAAAAGAGGAACTATTAGATCTACACCAAAGAGTGCAGATTTAAGGGTAGCCCAGCACTTTTTCCTGGGCTTGAAGCATCACTAGTCAATAACTAGTGAGCCCCCATACATTTTGGTTCCATTGGAGCAAGAATACTGGACAGTGGAGCAAAAATACTGGATAATCTAGCCTGGCAACTGAATGATGAGAAACTCGTCAGGGGAACTTCTCACCTCCAGAATACTGCCGTTTACAGACGTATCCAAGGAGGGATGGGGCCTGCACCTGAGAAACCAGTCCATCTTGAGAACACGGTCCACGGAAGAAAAGCACCTGCATATCCATTTGCTTGGAATGTAAGTAGCAGAGTTTGATAGGGAAATCTGTATAGTGATGAGCGACAACACTACCGTTGTGACTCACGTTAGTTAACAAGGGGGCACTTTCACAGATTCCTGCAAGTTATCAAAGCTGGTGCAAAATTGGACAGTCCACTACGTGGTAGACCTGTCAGTGAGGTTCATTCCAGAGAAGAGGAATGTTCTAGGAGAGAGACTCAGTTGTGACGAATACAGTGTTGGGTCAAAAGTGGTCCCTAAATCGTGTGGCCGAAAGGCTTCTTGCTCTTTGGGAATCAACCTAATTGCCATTCAGCTAAAAAAGAAACTTCCAGTATTCTGATCTCAAGTCCCAGTTCAGTCGGCAGCATTCAAGGATGCCTTCCAACATCCCCTGGGAAAATCTGGATGCTGCTCTTCTAGGAGAAGGACACTTCAAAATCAAACCATTGTTCTCTAGTCTTGGGTAGTGCCATAGCCTCTGTACCATGGTCTTCCACTATCTTGGGTTAAGAGTTCTCTTGCTTGAGAGTACACTTGAGCACACTATTCTATCTAATTTCTCTTCCTCTTGTTTTTCTAAAGTTTTTTATAGTTTATTTAGGAGATATTTATTTTAATATTATTCTTAAAATATTTATTTTTTCCTTGTTTCCTTTCCTCACTGGGCTATTTTCCCTGTTGGAGCCCCAAAGGCTTATAGCATTCTGCTTTTCTAACTAGGGTTGTAGCTTAGCAATTAATAATAATAATAATAATATGCTTTTCCACCCATTTACTTGACGCAATAATTACAAAAACTGTCAACATCATTGAGGCTTAATATGACCCTGATTACTCCAAAGTGGCCACATATATTCTATTTAGATCAGCCAATCCCTAGTTTTTCTTCATTGGGAAGCTCCTTAGTCTGTGGTGAAAGGCTCAGCCTCGAACCTTTTTTTTTTTTTTTTTTTTTTTTTTGACTAAGGACTTATACCTTTCCTTTTTGTGGGAATTGTCAAGGCTTATGAGGAGCTTCAAACACACTTCCCCAGTTCAGGAACTCAAGTCAATAGAGTTTCTCATGTTCTTGGGAGGTTTCAAGTGGACTGTCACAAGCTTATGAGACTTAGCATTGGATAGGGATCTGACCCTCAAGACTGTTTTCTACTAGCCTTAGCCTTAGCGGATCGAGCAGGTGAGCGGCATAGCTTTTTCTGTGTCACAAGTCATTAACATCTAATGAGAACTCGGAGCTTCAGTCATAGCACCACACCATACTCTTTCTCAGTATCAGAAAGATAAAGAGGAGATACAAGATTTTGTTTTTTCTTTTAATAACAGTTATTAACATTACAATATAGTATTAAAATAATTGAAGATAAGAGTGAATTATAAGGGTCATTTATACAGATTTAAGAAATGCCATGGAACCCATGAAAGGTTACATGCATAAGAATCAAGTGATATTTCAAATTAAAGAGCTCATTCACAATTTCTATTTTAAAGGGGTAAATAAAAATATGTTGAATTCCTGCCTATATTGAAGTTGTTGGTAATGAAAAAGTAAATGTTGCTGCTAAATCAGCATTAGATTTACCATAAATCTACATTACAGTAAACTACTCAATAAATTTTCTATGTAACCATCAAGAAGCATTTCATAGTAGCAAAATGACTAACAAACTGGAATAACAAACCTGACAATAATAAATTAAATAAATTCAATTGTTTCTTCATAGGAATTGTCAGAACAAAAAGATAAAAGGAAGGAAGTAATTTTAGGAAGGTTGTGTATCATTAGGAAAAATACGAATCCCGTACTTTCGCGATATTTGTATTCTTCATTTCTAATTACTTGTACTTTAATAATTGGGATGATCAAAATGGTAAGAAATTGTTATCCATTTTATCTTGTTAGGCACAGATTATTCATTATTTTGACTTGCTATGCACTTAGTTTATTCATTATTTTGACTCCTCATGCATCAAGAATTTAAATTGAGCATAAGTGTAAATTCTAACTTATAATTTACTTTTCAGGTATGCTGGGCGCCCTGTTTCTCCATCCCCAGCTACTGGAAGCAAAAAGACTCACATTCGAGAACTCAAGCAACTTTTGGAAGATGCGCTAGCTCTTTAAGTGATTGAATTGGAAGATTTTTTCTAATGCATTTTTTATCTAAAAATAGCTTTAGCAGGGCCTAACATGAGCACTGCATAAATGCTTTCATTTTAAGTTTACGATAATTGTCAACATCTTGGTTACGAAACTGCTCTTTACACAGGTTTAATGAATAAGAATGCTGAAACTGGCCTGTAGTGGCTTTGGTTTTTGTTATAGATTGACATTTTATCAATCTTTTCAACAAAACGTGAAAAGCTTATCGAATACTAAGATTAAGAGGAATATTTTGAAAGCAGTCAAATTATTGACTCCAAACTTCTGATTCAGTTATCTGTAGTGTGTATGTGAAATGTACATGTACACCCAAAAAAGACCTTCATATCCAGAACGATTGGAGAAGGGGGATGGGGTTTGTATGAGTTATCAGATGTCTAACCCTTTTTAATCAAAATATTGCCGTAAATTAGTTGTCACTCACTTTAGTTTACTATTGAATATTAAAGATTGTATTGTATAAGAATGATCATTAAATTCAGAAATAGACAAATTGATTTTAAAGAAAAACCAACATTCTACAATGAGGATTTTCATTTTAACTCTCGTCTAATTCCTAAGGAATTGTTGTCTATGGTTAGGCATGCGTATCTGACCCGTAGGCGTAAGTTGAACATTATTATGTGTACTGTAAATTTATTGGACAAACGCCTGTGATGTTGAAAGAGATATGTCGTCGTATATAACAGCCCAGAGCAGTTTTTCTTTAAAAAAATTTTGAAAATAATGACTATTATATTTTTATTGCTGCCTGGTGTCTTGTCACTTTTTAGAAGGTTTATGTACTTCTTGTTTAACAAAATTATTTTAACATCTGTCCATTTGACAGTACAGTAGTGTGACATTAATATTACCCCTCCCTATCATCTGATGACTAATTCTTTTTGGTAGATTGATTCTGGATATGAGGCTCTATTGTGTATGTATATGTATACAAAGACACATACTGTACATTTATGTAAGAAAACTACTATTCTTTGGAGTAGTGTATATATAATGTTTTCCTTGTAATAATTACCATTGTTTATACAGTCTATTGTATTCTCAGAGATTTTATCCAATATTTTTAATGTATTTATTTTTTTCAGTTACAATGTTATATTTATGATTGGGGCTTTTTTTTTCAAGTGCAAGAGTAACATGAGCGAGTCTGGCTGAATTTATTTCAACTATACTAATGAAAAAGTTGGAAATCAATTTGTTTCTTTGATGGGCAAGTTCATGTTTAGTACATAATGTAAATGAATATATTTTTCTGAGATTGCATAATTATAATACAGTTTGTGACTTGATGGTTTGGGAAGATTGTAGATTTGTTTAGAAGGAACTCTGTACGTAGTAGCTTTTAAATTTTGGCTTCATGCTTTCAAATAAGCTCAGTGTTGACGCAGTTTTAAAGATTTTTTTTCCCATCATGATGCTCAAGTAGCCAAAAATATGCAGATTTGTTGACCATATTTTTTACACATTTTAACTTGTAACATTGTTAATTAAATGTAAAACTTATTTTCCTATACTTTAAGAGGTTAAAAAATGGGGACAATTCCTGGGGACACCCTATCTTTTTGGCCTTTTTCCCTCTGTGCATGGGCTGTCCAGGACTGAAATGCTCTGGCATTATCTGCCATTGGCATTCAGTGGTGACTCAAAATCTACCTAAGTATATTGGAATATTAATATAGCCTATGGCAACACTGCTGCATTGGCAGAGGTTTATCTTGTTACATTAATTTTAAGGAGAGTATTCAGGAGCAAGGGTGTAATATAATTATGGTTGTGCTCTTTAAAAGTGCATTGACTCCTGCTATTTTTATAGGACTTTGTACTGTGTATCTTTTCATGCAAATTCAGTCCCTCCATGATCCACTTGTGGTTAGAGGAAGTCCCTGTATTCTTATGCTATTGATCCACTTGTGGTTAGAGGAAGTCCTATACTGTATTCTTATGCTATTAGGATGAACCCACCAGGCAGCAAATTAGTAATAGTTTTTTCCTCTTAAGCTGAGCTTGTTTCATTATGCAGTGGCTATTTCTTCATGCATAGTACAGCTGTAGATCTTTGTTTTTTTTTCTTATGGAATTGACCAAGTTGAGAGATAGCTTGCAGTAGCTAATAGTTATTATATAAGTAGTAAAGATCACTAAAGAAGATGAATTAAATTTATTTTATATTTAATTTGTATTCAGCAATATAAGTACAGATGAAATTATTAATGCTTAGTTATAGTTTGAGGAATGTTGATATATTAATTGTCAAGAGTGGTAAACTGCTTATGTACTTAATTACAGAACCTTTCACCATTAACTCTATAGTTTCAAAAGTTCATAATGTATTGTTTAGTTACAGTTCATGCATGCTTACAATAATTATTTCCCATTGTTATCAATATACTAGTATCCGTATGCAATAGTCTTGGGCACTTCTTAAAAAAGTAACTTTGTAATGCAGTAAATGTGTATTAGCTTTCTTTGCTATGTTGAGCACCAAGTGCCTACTCTGCACCACTTGCACTAAATCTTTGTTAAGCTTCACCCCCATTCTTGTAGTATATACGTAAAGATGAGCCTCATTTAATGGGTAAACCTCAGGATTCACCAGCTTTGTACTATGCATAATACAAAAAAAAATGAAAAAAAAAAATTGTTTGGATTCACAAAAGGGAAAATTGAGATAGCCTTTCATTGAAGATTGTAAATATTCATATTTTGCATCAAAAATGTATGTTGATAAAGTAATCATCACAAAAAAAACTATTTTGATTAACCTAAAAAAATAAACTAACCTGTACAGAGGATCGGTTGTTTGATTGCATGTAAAGAAATAAAAAGAACAGGTACACCATTCATTTTCCGGCTCCTTTGCTTCCGAGTTTGTGATGGCCAGAAAATTAGGGTTGCCTCTTGCCAGTAAATTGTACTCTTCGTTGTACCACTTGACTTTCTAATCATACACATCGTTTGTATCTAAAGAATAATAGACTATTAAATACTTAATATTCAATATAAGGTAAATGAAATTTAGATTATCCTAGTTTTAATGCATAACAAATAACATATCATTAAGGCACTAGTGAGAGAAACCTCAATATCTAATCTCCTCGTATGCAGCCACTTGGAAACTTGCCTTCCTCCACACAAAATAAAAAGAAAAATTTAGTACAGTATTGTATTTTTAATTTTACAATGGAATTCGTGGTATTGGTATTAATTGTGGAACACATTCTCCGGGAACTAAAACATTATTTTGTCTTTAAACCTAAAACTAGAAACGGTATATACAATAATGATCTGAATTATACTGTATTTCATAGATCTCATTCAAAATTAATAGAAATGGCCCAGGAAGAGATGGCTTCATTATTATTAGGCCAATTTAACACCATTCTAATTGATGCAGTACATCTGGCTTCAGCTTTTCACATGCATATCGATAAAAGGATTTTTTTTTATTTATATACTACTAAATAGAAAGCTACCAAAAAGTGCTAACTTAACTTCCTCTAAATAAAACTAAAAAGGAAATTTCTCTTCCCATACTGTTGTATCCTTCTTTAAATAAGTCGCAAAAACACACCCCAGCTGTTGAAAAGGAAATAACTCTGGGGGGGGGGGGTGTCACTAGTTCTATTCAATGGTACTGCAATAAAAATATGGAAATATTTTAGTTTAAAATAATTATTTCAATAAATCTTACCTCTATAGAACGAGCAAAATCCACAATACTGGAAAAGGAACAAATGCCCGGTACTGAAATAAACTGTCAAAACAAACTATGAACATTGGTAAAGGTGAAGTAGCAACGTCAGTCGTGTTGAATTAACGACAATCACTTCCGAAAATCACTGGGCAAAAACTTATCAACTTTGCGGTCAAGTCCAAAACAGAAGGATGACCTGGAGAGCGCGAGTAGTAGGTGTCGGTGGCGTAGCCCAACTGTATTCTCTAGGGCCTGTCACGGCCCTCCCCTTTGATGAAGGGATTATCTAAATGGAAGACAGCCTGTGAATAGTGGTTTTCCACACGCCCTTGATAAATACACGACACCAACAAGGTGTTCGCGCGAGGGTTGTAACCTCTGCATTCCATGCTTTATCTTTCTCTAGTATATTTGGAAGATTTATATCAAAAGTGTAAGAAGGACCCTTTTCACCGGGCGTCACAGGTCTCTCACCAGAAATAGATTTTTCCTTCGTCAAAATCCCTTTAATCAGCAACTAAACTCATGAAATTGGAAAATACAAAGGGTATCATCACCATTAGTTCAACTTCCTGTCGAGTGCATCTCTGTGTTTCATTAAGAATTCCAAAGCAAGAATCATTCATCATTAGACATGGCTTGACACAAGTCAGCCAAACAAATGGTTTCAACCCAGGGATACAGTAACTACAGCCATCCATATATTAAGCAGTTTTGATTCAAAGATGAACTTTATTAAATTGCTATAGCAAATAAATTATATAAAATTGATGCAATAAAAAACCACACAATTACAGTTTTAATACATCCCCTGCTGATATTATTGGGCCAAGACTAAATACCCAGTAAAGACTTCAAATAATGAACAGCAAATACAGAATTCTACAATGACCTGCTAAAGGCAATTTTTAGAATAGTGTTTCTGATGAAGAAAATCTTAAAAGTCGGGCACACCAGCTACCACTCAGACACCATGTATTTTAACCTTTAAAACATGAAGGAAGATTTGTGTAATATAGAGTGATAATTGGCAATCAGTTCCTTTAAAAGAAAATGCATTTTTATCATAGGTTTAAAACCAATACCAATATTATTTCTACAAAGTAAATTAGGGGCTGAATTCATAGTTTGGCAATTTTATCCAATTGTACCTTGATTGCTCTAATAGTATATACAAATATGACAAATTCGTAAATAATTTGTATTTTTCCTAACTATACAAACCTTAGCTATTTAATAGGGGTTTGTTCCGTAACCGAAATACAAACCCCGCTATTCACATTGGGTTTACTTTCGGCGTAGCTGAAATTGACGAGCTATTAGATTTTAATGAGGGTTTACTACCCCGCGCTATTTGGCAGGGGTAGGGGGAGGGGTAGTTTGCTACCCCTCCCCCCCTCACACACCGGTGAAATGTCTCACTTCATTTTTGGCTCGGACGATGGACAGACGTGCCTGTCTTCGTCCTCGCTTGGTAGCCATTATTTGTTTTGTCTTTACTTAATCACTTACTTTTCTTGTACTCAATATATATGTAAACATTTTTTTGTGTTTATGTATATATTTGAGTATAGAAATCAGTATGTTTCCTTTTCAGAGTTCGTGTTTGTATGTGTAGTGTACGATATCTCCATGGAGCCCTCAGCAGTTAGGCCACCACGGTGTAATTTCATGGGTCGCGATCGAGTTTGACTACGGTCTCTCTCTCTCTCTCTCTCTCTCTCTCTCTCTCTCTTGAGGTCGTTCACCCTTTACTACGTCTGAGTAGCTTCCTTCCCGTGTGGGTGGGGTTGCAACGCCGTACATTTTGTCTCAATTAGTTTATGAATCTAATTGTATTTGTTGACTTTTCAGTTTTTGTAGAACGATTCCTTTCGGGGTTTTCATTCTTTATTTAGTGAACATTCATATTTAAATTACATAATTACATAATTATAATTGTTATAATTCTGTGTTGGTTACAGCTCTCCTTCCGTGAGTGTAAGTGGTTTTGAGGGCACGTGCCTGTTGTGTAATTCTTGTGTTCTTTTCCCTCGGGATTCCTCTTCGGAGTCTTCCCGGGGGAATGAATGTTATCTAATGATTTTTTTTTTTTTTTTATTTTTCACAGTTAACGATCTAGTTTCGTTCCTGTAATGTGGCAACGAAGCGAGCTGTCTTGTTGGGGCCTTGGGAATCTGCTGTTGCTGCCTCCCCTTTAGAACATTCGTCAGGGGCTTGTCTCCTTCTCCCGGAAGTGCTCCCGTGACGACTGACAGCTCTCCAGTTCATTTTAGAACACTCAGGAGGCTCACCTCCTTGGGTGGGTTACTTCCCTTCCGAGGGAAGTTTTCCCGTCCAGGCTTGAGTTTTTTCCCTTCGGGGGAACTCCTCTTGCCTTTTTCGTGCGACTATGCTCTTGGTGCTGAGCGGTCGCACCTGCAGTTACGCTCAAGGGGCTGAGCAACTGCAGGAGCTCCTCTTTGGAGGATTGCTCTTTTTGGGTCATTGACTTTGACCCGTCTCTTCTACGAAGTGTTCCTCTTTCGTTTGCGAGGGAGGACACTCATAGAGACTCCTCTTCGGAGGACTCTTCTGCTGTTGTTGCTGATGTTGCTGAAGGCTCAGTTCCCTTCGGGGGGCTTCCGAGCCCTACGGTCTCTCCTGCAAGTGCTTCTCCCCCGGGGGGGGGGGGAGTTCATTACAGAGACTCCTCTTCGGAGGACTCCGTCTGCTGTTGTTGCAGAAGGCTCAATCCCCTTCGGGGGGCAGCTGAGCCCTACGGTCTCTCCCGCGAGTGCTTCTCCCCCGAGGGGGAGTGCACCACAGAGACACCTCTTCGGAGGCCTCCGTCTGCTGTTGTTGCTGAAGCCTCTGTCCCCTTCGGGGGGTAGTTGAGCCTACGGTCTCTCCTGCGAGTGCTTCTCCCCTGGGGGGGAGTTCACCACAGAGACTCCTCTTCGGAGGACTCCTCCTGCTGTTGTTGTTGTTGCCGTTGTTGCTGAGGGCTCAGTTTCCCTTTGGGGACAGCTGATGCCTACGGTCTCTCCTGCAAGTGACTCTTCTCCTCGGGGGAGGTCACGTTCAGAGACTCCTCTTCGGAGGTCGGAGGGTGTTGCACCTGTCCGAGGTCGTTTTCATCTTTCTTCGACGTTCTCCGCAGAGGACCCTCCTCGACGAGTACCAACCGTTGCTGCTGCTTCTACTGCCAGACCTTCTAGTCTTCACCTCCGTTCCTGGACGCAGATGGGCAGTGGGCGCCAACACACCCCATTTACAACGGGCACCGGTACCTTCGGTACTTTCGGGTCTAAGAGGCTTATTCCACAGTGTGGGTAAGTCCCTTAAGTGCCAGGTTTTTTCCTGCGCGCCCCCGCACAGTAGCGCTCTAGCGCTCGCCTGCTGTGGACCACGATCTACGGTAGCTGAGTCTCGCCGTAGATCTTCTTCCTGCTCGCCAGCGCTCACCTGTCCGTCTGTGCGCCAGCTCTCTAAGGCGCTCGCCTGTCCTTCGGTGCGCCAGCTCTCTTCAGTTCGCCAGCGCACATCTGCGCGTCCTTTCCTGCTACGCGCCAAAGGGCGCCAACGGTTTTCCTGAACGTCCAGGATCGCCTGCTTGACAGCTCGCTTCAGCGCTCTCCTTCCTGATGCACCTGCGCGCCTTCTGATTAGCGCGATACGCGCTAACGTTCGCCCTCTCGCCCACGATTTATCAGACCTGGGCGCAGGCAAGGAGTTTTTCTGTCGCCTTCTCGCCGTCAACCTTCTCTAGTCTCTTACGTGTCAGCAATCTCCTAGGCGCCCGCGCGATTCTTCGCCTGCGCACTAGCGTTTTTTAACGCAACACCGCTCGCCAACGCGCCATCGCAACATCGCTTGCCAACGCGTCTTCACTCGCCTTCGGGCCATCGCTCGCCAAGACGCGCCATCGCTCGTCAACGCGCCATCGCCCGTCAACGCGCCATCGCCCGCCTACGCGCCATCGGTCTCCCGGCCGCCTATGCTCGCCCTCGCGACCGCGCGCCCATGCGACCACACACGCGCACATGCGCACCCAGGTTCGCCCGCGCGTGAACCAACGGTGTTCCATCGCGCGAGCGCCAACGCGATTCCTGCCAGTAAGCCATGGCTCGCCAACGCGCCGTCGCTTGCCTACGCGTCATCGCTTGCCTGCACACTATCGGATTCCGATCGCCAGCTCTCGCCCTTCCAACCACGCTCACTCTCCTTCTGCGCTCCCTCGCTCACTTTCGTCTGCGCGCCCACGGGCCTGTGTGCCCGCGCACGGGCGCTTCCACGTTCGCCCACGCGCGAACCATTGATTTACCATCGCGCAAGCTCCAGGGCGATTGCGACCGCGATTCGCGTCGGGGTTTCGCAACACGGGCAACCTGTTGAGTCTTCTGGAGCGCGTATTTCCAGTACATGGTCTTCACCCCATAAACGCAGAGCATGGCACGTGCAAGAGCAGGAAGATTCTTCAGGGAGGTCTGAGCAACATTCTTCTTTCCAGAACCTGGTTTAGCCCTGCCTCCTCACCATTCCCTGGAAGGGTCTTGCCAGGGAGTTTTCTTTCGAGATTTCTCCGTCGGGCAGGGGTTGACTGGTTTAGCCCTTCCTCTTCACCATTTCGTGGAAGGGGCTTACCAGACCTTTCCCTCCTCGGTTGCGACCCGAGGTTTTGTACAAGGAAGCTCCAGGAAGATCATGGGTACTTTCCTTCTCTTGGGCTCAAGCAACTTTGCGTTCCGTCGCCAAGTTTTGACCTTGCGGGCAAACTCGATGTTGGAGCATCTAGATGCAGTGACCGAGGGCTTCCTCTCGGGAGTCCCATCCATGGATGTTGACAAGCTCAGACACTCTTCCATCCTCAGGAAGAGCTTGTGTGAGCCCAAGGACAGAGAAATAGACAGCTGTTGTGCGGAGGAAGTCGAATTCCGTTTTCACTCCTCCAAGGCGCTTACTTCCAGACCCTGCAAGTCTCCGACGCCTCTTCAGCCTAGGTTATCGGAACCGGCTACGGCAGCTAAGACAAGGTGTATAATAGCAGTCCCCTCCGGTCAGGGACAGGTAGGACGGGAAGTTCTTCCGGGGAGGCATAATCCTAGAGGGAGTGGCAGAGTTCACAAACTCTAGGATTGGCATCCCCCCTTGCAGGTCTCACGCTGGGGGGATGCCTAAGGTTACTCGTCCGGATAACAGCTTCCCGATGCTGATTCCTGCACGATCTCCGTGATCAGCCAAGGATATCGCGCCTCACTCTTAACATCTCTCTTACACTGTCAGCGAATCCAGTGTCGCTGAGCCTCTATGCCATGGGGTCAGCAAGAGGTTTGCCCGTTGGGCAGAAGGAGCCATGCTTTAGGAGAAGGTCCTCCATAGGGTCGTCGACGGCCCCCCCCCCCCCCCCCCCCCCCCGGCTTGTTCAGTCAATCCTTTCTTGTAGGAAAGCATCTGAGACGGGAGTTCCGTCGTCGACCTCTCATCTCTGATGAAGTTTGTCGAACAAACTTCGTCCAGCGTGGAACAGCAGAGTCGATCAGACTGGTAACGAGACCACAAGACTCCTTATGCCCTGGATCGGAAGGACGGGTACTTCCAGGTCCCATTCCATCCATCTTCCAGGAAGCACTTGGAATTCAGCCTAGATTACAGATGTTTCTGCTTTAGATGCGGTGTGACGATCCCGTCGCGGCATCGCAGGTTTTTCACCAGAGAACTCTCCCTGCTTTCCTCATGGCCGCTCAGGAGCAGGCTTCCGCCTCCTTCACTTTTTGGAGGTCTGGCCAACTCCGGTAGTCTCGGTTCGACCTTCTTCAACACCGGGACAAGCTTCCGGGACTTTACCAAGAGTGAGGTATCATGGTAATTCCCTAGGAGCCTTCTCTACTTCTGCCTCAACATCTGGAATATCTAGCCATGAGTTTGACTCCTTCTCCGAGCTTTCCCTTCAGTTGACTGTGGCGAGGCTGAGGAGAGTCGCAGAACCTTTTCTCAGTCAAGGAGAGCTTTCAGCCCTATCTTGGAACGTTTCCTGGGTCTCTTTTCCTCATTGACCCGTCTACGTCCCGAACGGGCGCCTCAGGATAAGTTCCCTGTTAGGCGGCCCAAGTTCCGGTGGAATCAAAGCAACGATTAACCGGACTTTCTGGCCCCTATGGGACCAGCAGAATGATTAGACCTGCAATGGGTGTTGACCTATGGAACCTCTTGCATGGGAGTGGATATTCTCGTCCTTTCCCCGCATTTGATGCTGTTCTCGGACTCGTCAAAGAAAAGGGGGGGGGGGCATGTTCTGGTCTAGGCCTATGTTCAGGACCTGAAGGGTACCTCCTCATCATTCAGGTAGGCTTAGAGGCCGTAGTCTGGCCCTTCTACAGATCCTACAGATCCTGCCGAGTCGCTCCGTGCGCGACGACTCCATGGTACTGGCGTATTCCAACCAACAGGGAGGTACATTTTCCTACTTTCGCATCTTGCAGTAGGGATACTGAGATGATCCGAAGTACACTCGATACCGCGATCGGCTCACTCATTCCGGGCAGAGGAATGTTCTCTCCGACAATCTGAGCAGAGCCTCACAGGTAGAGAGCACCTGGGGGTCTTTGGCCTCTAGTAACCAGCAAGTCGTGGCCTGGGGGACCTGATCACGACAGCCTGGAACTTCAAGCTTCCGCTGTACTTCCCCCCAGTCTCAGACCCCAAGACTCTTTGGCAAGATGCTTTCCGGTGACGGTGGGACAGCATCGACGCCTACGTCTTTCCACCATTGTTGTCTGTTGAGGAGGGGTCTCAACGAGACCAGGTTGTCTGTCAACCTTTCGATGGCCCTGAGAGCTCCGCTGCAACTATACGCAGTATGGTTTCCGGACCTTCTGCATCCCCTGACGGAACTCCCGGGAGAGCTTCTTCCACGACACAGGCTACTCAAACAACCACACTACAACATCTTTCAACAAGCAGTAGCATCGCTTCGGCTTCGTGCCTGGAGACACTACGCCGCCTCCTCACAAAGAGACAACCCGCAACAGGCGCGGAGCGGAGGTCGCGTCACCTGCGATAGTCATCCGCAGGGGTCTACCAGGCGAAGTGGAGAGTCTTCTGTGGTTGGTGTCGTGGGAGAGGTACCTCTCCCTTGAGGCCTCTACTCCAGCAATAACGGAGTTATTGCTTATTGGCGGGAAGAAACTCGTTTCCGCTCTCGGCAGTGAAGCCTATCGCTCAGCCTATTCCTGGCCTTCAGGCTGAAAGGAATAGGTTTTTTCCTTCCCGAAGGATCTTTCTTCGCTCATGCGAAGCTACGAACGTACCTGCCCCCAGTCGGAGTGAGACCTCCTCCAGGAGCATGGTTCGGACTCGTAAGTCCCTTACGAGATCTTACAAACCATTATGTCAGGCCTCTGATCGTCGTCCGTCTTGGAGGACGGTGCTCCTGCTCGCTCTGGCCTCGGCCAGTGTGTAAGCAATCTTCATGGTCTCATACGACTCCGCCCTTTCAAGAGAACCGGGGAGGTAACATTCAGGTTCGCTCCCGAGTTGTTTTCTAGACTCAGAATGGAGTCCCGGACCTTCGGTTCGACTCCTTCAAGATTTCGAGTCTCTGTTCTGTATCAGATGACCCAGACCTTCTCCTTCTTGCCAGTAAAGGAACCAAGGGGTTATCTTTGAGAACAGCTGCAGTTTGTCCTCACGTGCAAGCCCGGTTTGGGAGCACAGGAAGGACACGGGAAAGTCACCAGTATGCCTTTTCAGCTTGGACTCAAGAGCTTTCATCTCGACCTGAATCAAGACCCTCCCCCGTCACTTCGCCCTACAGCACGATGTCGGATACATCGCAACGTCCCTCGCCTTCAAGAACTACTCTGTGACGCAGGTGCTACAAGCTGGAGTCTGGAAGCGTCTAATGACCTTCGCAGCCCACTTCCTGCAGGACGTGACCCACAGGGGTATCGATACGTTTCTATCGCTCTGTGGTGGCTACACAACAGCTGGTCTAACCTCAGGCTCCTTTTTGGACAGGTAGCAGAAGGTTGAGGGCATTGTTACCAGGTTTTAGACTGCATGAACGGAAGAAGTATGTCTGGCCCTTGCTTCTTTCTTCATCGTCCCCTCTACTGGGGAAGCAGCATCCTGGTCTCTGCATAGCTGACCTCAAACCTCTGCAGGTAAACCATGCTTCCTTGTGTTCCAAGTATTGAGACAATACTGTCGCGTCCCCCATACCCTGACGAGGTGGTATTGGGAACGTTCTAACCCAGAGTTCCTTCTAGGACTCCAGGTCAACTGCCTAGGACGGGTGACACTTTCTTCCTTCACACACAAGATTATGTAGGCCACACGTTTCCTTGCGGAGCAAGGAACTTGTGAGGTGCAGGGACTCCTTTTCTCGAGTGCGACTCACTCGGATTCTGAGTCCCCGGGTAAGCCAAAGCCAGTATGGCTGGGGACTTTCCACCCTTCCTAAGGGGTAAGTCACCCAATGTAAATAGCGAGGTTTGTATTTCGGTTACGGAACAAATGACAAATTCAGAGATAATTTGTATTTTTCCTAACCATACAAACCTTAGCTATTTACACATATTTGCCCGCCAGCCCTGTCCCCCAAGTCAAGTCCTACCTCTAAGTGAAGTGAGACATTTCACCGGTGTGTGAGCGGGGGAGGGGTAGCAAGCTACCCCTCCCCCTACCCCTGCTAACTAGCGCGGGGTAGTAAACTCTCGTTAAAATCTAATGGCTCGTCAATTTCAGCTACGCCGAAAGTAAACCCAATGTAAATAGCTAAGGTTTGTATGGTTAGGAAAAATACAAATTATCTCCGAATTTGTCATATTACTTTTGGCGTAGCCGAAAAGTTAGCTGGGGGTGGGGTTGGGGACAGTAGCTTGCTACTGCTCCCCCTCACACACCTGTGATTGAGCTCCATTTGCTTGGAGGTAGGACTTCAAGGGGGATATGGCTGGCGGGTAAGTTTGCTTAAATAGCTAACATTTGTATAATTTGGAAAAATACAAATTATCTACGAATGTCATTTGTTCCATAACTGGAATGCAAACCACGCTATTTAATAGGGGTTACTCACCCATTAGAAAGGGTGGACGTCCCAGCCAATCTGGCTTTTGGCTTTTACCCGGGGGCTCCTTATCTGAGTGTGTCAGCACTCAAGGAATAAGGAGTCCCTGCGCCTCGCTAAAACCTTGCTACGCAAGGTTCGCGGCCAGTGCAAGCTGTGTGTTAAGGTATGTAGAAGTGTGACTGCCCTGGTAAATTTATTGCGAGTTCTTTAGATGGAAAAACTGTGCACCAGGACTTTCCCAATACCACCTCGTCAGGGTATGGGGACGCAACAGTACTAATCTTAATACTAGATACACAAGGGAGCATGGTTTACCTGCAGTGGTTTGAGGTCAGCTATGCAGAGAACCCAGGATGCTGCTTTCCCCAAGAGAGGGGAGAATGAAGAAAAGAATAAGGTCCGGTCAAATCTTTTCATTCATGCAGACTAAAACCGGGTAACAATGCCCTCAACCTTCTGCTACTTGTCCAATAAGGAGCTTTAGGTTTTAAACCAGCTGTTGTACAGCCACCACAAGACCGATAGAGAACGTGTCGAGTCTCCTGTGGGTCACTTCTTGCAGGTAGTGGGATGTGAACGTGGTCTGACGCTTCCAAACCACAGCTTGAAGAACCTGCATCACCGAGTAGTTTCTCTTGAATGCCAGGGACGTAGCTATGCCCCTGACATCATGAGCTCTGGGGCGACATGACAGAGGAGGGTCTGGATTCAGTCAATGACCCTGCGAATCCACACTGAGATGGTGTTCTTGGTGACCCTCCTCTTGGTCCTTCCTGTGCTAACGAATAGTGCAGACAAACGAGGATGGGCTGCGGCTGTTCTCTTAAGATACAGCCTGAAACTCCTCACTGGGCAAAGTAAGAGATGGTCTGGGTCATCTGTTACAGTACGGAGACTAGAAATCCGGAAGGAGGTCGAATCGAAGATGCGCAACTCCCGGGTTCTGAGTCTTAGCAATAAACTCAGGGACGAAGATGAACGTTACCTTTCCACATCCACTTGAATGGGCGATGTCATATGAGAGACCATGAAGTTCCCCGACTCGTTTGGCTGAAGCCAAAGCTAGCAGGTACACCGTCTTCCATGTCAGGTGGCGATCAGTTGCCTCGCGTAATGGTTCATAGGGAGGTCTCTTAAGAGACCTGAGAACTCTGACCACGTTCCATGGAGGAGGTCTCACTTCTGACCTGGGGCAGGTAAGTTCATAACTCCATATGAGTAAAGAAAGTTCTAGCGATGAAGAAATATCCATTCCTTTCAGTCTGAAGGCGAGGCTTAAGGCTGAGCGATAGCCTTTCACTGATGAGACTGATAGGCGCATTTCTTCTCGCAAATAAACGAGGAACTCCGCTATTGTTGGAATAGTGGCATCGAGTGGAGAGATACCCCTTCCACGACACCAACCACAGAAGACTTACCACTTTGCCTGGTAGACTGCTGCTGATGACTTACGCAGGTATCCAGACATCCTAATTGCACCTTGTTGCAAAAATCCTCTCTGAGAGAGATGCTGGATAGTCTCCGGGCGTGAAGTCGTAGCGAAGCTACAGCTTTGTGGAATATGTTGGCATGTGGTTGTTTGAGTAGATTGTGTCGTAGAGGGAGTTCCCTTGGAGGCTCCGTTAGGAATTGCAGAAGGTCCGGAAACCATTCTGCGTGATGCCATAGCGGAGGTATGAAGGTCATTGAAAGATTGACCGATGTTCTGGTCTTGTTGAGTACCCTCCTCATCAGACAGAATGGGGGAAAGGCGGAAACGTCGATGTTGTCCCACCGTTGTTGGAAAGCATCTTGCCAGAGAGCCTTGGGGTTTGGGACTGGGGAACAATACAGCGGGAGCCTGAAGTTCAGGGCCGTTGCAAAGAGGTCCACAGTCAGAGAACCCCACAAAGTCAGGACTTTGTTGGCTAATAGATGATCCAAAGACCACTCGGTACTCACTATCTAAGATGCTCTGCTCAGGTTGTCGGCGAGCACATTCCTTTTGCCCGGAATGAAGCGTGCCGATAGTGGTATCGAGTGGATTTCGGCCCACCTCAGTATCTCAACTGCTAGATTGGATAGTTGCTGCGAAAAAGTACCTCCTTGCTTGTTGATTAAGCCACTACTGTGGTGTTGTCGCTCATCACCACCACTGAGTGGCCTGCCAGGAACTGTTTGAACTGTTGAAGGGCCAGAAAGACGGCCTTCATCTCTAGGAGATTTATGTGGAGGTACTTTTCTGACTCTGACCAGAGGCCTGAGGTCGTGTGGTGCAGCACGTGGGCCCCCAACCCTTTTTTTTAAGCGTCTGAGAACAGCATCAAATCCGGGGTGAGGACGAGAAGGTCCAATCCCTTTCGTAGATTCTCGTCCGTCACCCACCACTGGAGGTCTGTGTTCCACTGGTCCCATGGGAATCTGGATGTCCAGAGAGTCACGAGCTTGATTCCAACCGGGACTTGAGTCGCCACTGGAGGGATCTCATACTGAGGCGACCATTTGGAACCAGACGGGCCAATAATGAAAGGTGACCGAGGAGACGTAACGACGATTGGGCTGGAAGTTCTTCTCGTCTGAGAAAAGGTCTTGCGACCTTTCTCAGCCTTGTTATCCTGTCGTCTGATGGGAAGGCTTTGTGGAGAGTGGTGTCTATGATCATGCCTAAGTATACCAGTCTCTGAGTAAGAAGCAGAGAAGACTTCTCGAGATTTACCATGATACCCAGATTCTGGTAAGGTCTCAGAAGTTTGTCTCGGTGTTGAAGAAGGGTTGACACCGAGTCTACCAGGATTAGCCAATCGTCCAGATAACGGAGGAGACGGATGCCAATCCTGTGTGCCCAAGATGACACTAGGGTAAACACTCTGGTGAAAACTTGTGGTGCTGTGGAAAGACCAAAACACAGCACCTTGAACTGGTACTTTCTGTTGTCTAGGCTGAATCTTACTTAAGTACTTCCTTGAAGACGGATGGACTGGGATCTGGAAGTATGCGTCCTTTAGGTCCAATGTAAACATGAAGTCTTGCGGTCTTACTGCTAGTCTGACCGTGTATGCCGTCTCCATGCTGAACAGAGTTTGTTTGACAAACTTGTTTAGGGCTGAGAGGTCGATGACTGGTCTCCAGCCTCCAGATGCCTTTCTTACAAGAAAGAGTTGATTGAAGAAGCCTGGGGATCCGTCAAGGACCTCTTGGAGAGCGCTCTTCTTCAACAGGGTCTGGACTTCTGCCCGAAGGGCTTGCCCCCTTGCCGATCCCATGGCAAGGGAGTTCAATGATACTGGATTCTTGGTCAGGGGAGGTAGATATGTTATGAACGGGATGCGATATCCTAGACGGATTACGGAGATTGTCCAGGAATCGGCTCCAAGTTGCTTCCACCTGTCTGAGCAACTTTGTAGGCATCCCCCACTGGTGGAAACACACGGGGAATGCCTATCCTAGTGTTTGCGGCCTCGGCTGCTCCCTCTAGGATTTTTTCCTCCCCTGGAGGACTTTTTGCCTTTCCTGTCCTTGACAAGAAAGGGCTTAGACACCACTGTCTTCGCTGCTGTTTTCGTCGCCGTTGTGGTCTTGGTTGGACGGGACTGCTGGGGTGCTGGAGGTTTATAGGGCTTAGATGTTAAAGCCCTATGGAGGAGGGAGTCTTGATGAGACTTCCTCCACCTCTCAGCAGCCAGTTCCACATCCTTAGGCTCAAACAGATGGGCCCCCTCTAGGGAGGAATGTCTGAGCCTGTTTATCTTGACGCTAGGGACCTTCTGGTGGAACCTCTCAGACACGGCATCTCAACGTTTCAAGATGGTGTTTGCCCACAAGTTCGAGACTAGATGGGCAAGAAACTCGATCGTGCGAGTGCCTGAAAGTAAGAAGATTTCCATAGCTTTCCTGGTATGTTCCTTGGAAAAATCCTCAGATCGTATCAGGATACCCAAGGTCACCTAACCAGATGTCCAGCCACGAAGTAGCTTGCATAGCATACCTGGTGACCTTTTCCTGATTAAGGATCTCGGTTGCCGAGAACGAGACCTGCCGGTTGGAGTGTCTCTCAAGAGGGACTCCCCTGGTTAGCTCTTCCAGAGAGTGGTGAAGAGGAAGAGCTGAAATGGGTTCCTCCAGGATCCCAAAGTACTTCCTATGCTGTACGCAAGGAGGAGGGAGGAGCTTGTTCGTAGTGCCGGCACGATTGGAGGAGGCAAACTCAGGGAGCTGTTGGGAGATCTTGTCCTTGGTACTCTTCACCCCTTGAGACCAGGGCAGGGCTGCACTGGTCTTTGAGGGTTTTTGAGTACCAAAGACGCGGTCTAAGACCGTGTCTTTGCCCTCTCGAGGGAGTATCTCTGGGTCGGAAAATCCATTGAGAACCCTCATTAGAGTCAGAACCTGCCAGAATGCATGCTCTGACTCTTGTTGGTCTCCTCCTGCTGTAGGACTGGAGCAAAGTCTCCAATCCCTAAGTGCTCTTCTTGGGGTGAGTGGCAGACATTCCCTGAGTGACTGGCTGTCTCCATTCTAGCCCTAGTGGAGGACTTGACAGTGTTTTGGAGTCTTTGGACTCCTTCCGAGGATGGAGGTAAGACTCCAATATCGATGACCTGTGTGGCATGTCCCTCCTGGTCTTAGATTGCGGGGAACTTTCCACGTGAAGAGAGGTTTCCCCATTGGTGCGATGGAAGTGTCTCTCTCCTCGCGTGGTTCCCTTGGTGACGGGAGGTCTTTGTCCGACAGGGATGGAGAGTCTCTCTGAGAAACAGGAGCAAATTGTCTTGATGGTCTGCACGGAGTCAGCTTTGCCCTCAGGGAAGTAACCGTGTCAGAAACTCCTCTTTTCCTCTTCAAAGGGGTAGAGGAAGCCACGGTTCCGTGCCTTAAGTCTAGAGCTATGGGTCGCTCTGATGAGCGATCAAACAGGCCAGGCTTGAAAGCCTGCATTACGGCTATGACTAAGGCACTGAACCAAGGCTGCTGGCTGACGGATGCACTGTCAGACAGATCCCCTGAAGGGAAAGGGATCGAAGGTTCCCTATGAGGAGTCACTGTAATAGGTGGGTCCGCCTTAGAAGGCAGTTTAGGGATCCGTAACCCCTCTGCTTGATTGCGTTTCTCCTCGCGCAGTGCGCGCTGGTATGCGTTTACGAGGCGGGGAATGAGGCGATGGCGACCTTGCCGGATGACGAATCTGCGCTCATGCCTATTGGTACACGTGCTCGTGCGCGGGAGAATATTGGCGCTCGAGGGAGGGAGAATAATGGTGCGAGCGCGTGGGAGAATGCTGGCGAGCACGCGGGCGCGCAAGCACATGGTGGCGCACACGCATCTCTGTGCGTGCGCGCGGGAGATAGTTGGCGCGCAAGTGAGCGTGAATGTTCAGGAGAGCACTGGCACGCCATTGAGAGTTAGCGCGTAGGTGAGGGCTGCAACGTGGTTTCCATCTTACCTACAGACTTGTACGCTGGAGAATGATGGCGCGCAGGTATGTTGGCGCGGGCGATGAAGGGCGCACATGTTGACGCGCGGGAGAGCGCTGGTGCGTAGGAGAGCACTGTATTGGCGCGCAGGAGAGTGCTGGCGCGCTGGACAACGTTGGTGCGTAGGAGATCGTGGGCGCAGGGCGCATATAAGCAGGAGGGCACTGACACGCAGGAGATCATGGGCGCGCAGGGGAGCACAAGTGCACTGTGGTGTGCTGGTGCGTGGGCGACCCTGGGCATGTGTGCGCAGGTGAACGTGGGCACATGGCGCGCAGGTGAACGTGGGCACATGGCGCGCAGGTGAACGTGGGCACATGGCGCGCAGGTGAACGTGGGCACATGGCGCGCAGGTGAACGTGGGCACGTTTGTGCGCAGGTGAACGTGGGCGCATGGCACGCAGGTGAACGAGGGCGCGTGGCGCGCAGGTGAACGTGGGTGCGTGGCGCGCAGGAGAGCGCCGACGTGTAGGCGAACGTTGGCGCGCAAGCACGTGAGGCTGCTGCCATCTGTGAGGGCCAGCAGGTTGAGGGGCGCGCTGAAGCGCTGTAGTGTGACGAGCTGCTGGTGAGCGCTGAAGGTCTGGGCGTGTGGCGTGCAGGATGAGCTATAGAGTGATGGTGCACAACTATGCACTTTGGAGAAGCTACAGTGGGCTCTACTGGTGACAGAAATGGTGTTGGAAGGTCGGCAGGTCTGGAGGATGGATGGTTGGCGTGTCCTTTGTAAGGACGACCATCCACCGAAGGGGATTGCGAACGATCGGCAGAGAGGTCCAGGACCGAAGTCAAAAGACTAGTTACAGGTGCAGTGATGGTCAATGTATGAAGGTCTGACAGAGGAGGCTCCTCTGCGGGGGACTGCAGTGATGACGTTGAACCAAAGAAGCGCCGAGACCTCTAAGGCGAAGAGGAAGGCGAGCCTTCCGACGGATGCACCCTCTGGGGGCCGTTGGATCAGCAAGCTGACCGTCAGCAGTCCTCCGAAGAGGAGTCTCTATAAGTGAACTCCCCCGAGGGAGAGAAACACTAGTAGGAGAGACAGACGTTGAACTTAGTTTCCCTCTCGGAGGATGGTCAGGAACGGGGGGAAACTAAGTCGGCAGCAACAGCTGTAGAGTCTGGAGTGGCAGAGGAGATGGATGACACCGCATGAGATACCTCTGACACAACAACGTTGACAAGAGCCTGGGGATCTACCTCTGACGGTGACAATGATTGCTTAATAGAAGCACCCATGCGGATGAACTGCAGCAGGGCTTCCTTGGAGGGCGGACCTGTGAGCCCCAAGGAAGACCATATCTGTAAGAGGGGAGTTGGTGACAAGGCCTCTCCCAGGGGGAAAGGTGGGGCTGCTTCACTGGGGGGGGGGGGGGGGGGGGGCAACATCATCTCCCGAGACCCGGGGTTGGTCGATAATAACTTGGTCTACACTACTACTCGACGGTCTCTCGTAAGAGATCGAACGAGTACAGTAGGAGCTTCGGAGGAGGGTTGGGCGACGGAAGAAGAGGCCTTGCGTTTTTCTTCCTTCAAAGCAACCTTTGAAGGAGAAATATCCCGCTTGGACTTCTTCTTCCGCCGTCGTGCAAACCTCTCCCACTGGGAGGAAGACCACTCGCTACACTCACTACACTTGTTAATACTACTGTATCACACCGTTGACCTCTGCAGGAAGGACAAAGTGCATGAAGATCAATTTCGACCGCCGACATATATGTTCCACAAGGGCGGACGGAGAGACCAGGGCAGGTGCACATGATCGCAGAAGTCAACTTCACACACACGCAGTACTAAGAGAAAAGAAAAAACAAAAGTCGTTAATGGCTGCCAATATTCGGCGAGGATAAAGAGCGGCAACGTCCGTTCACCATCTGAGGTGAAAGCAAAGTGAGCTCAATCACAGGTGTGTGAGGGGGAGCGGTAGCAAGCTACCCTCCCTACCCCCGCTAACTAACGGTGTGGGCAGTTAACCCTCGTTAAAAATTAATGGGTCGTCATTTCAGCTATGCCGAAAGTAATTCCCCTATTAAATAGTGTGGTTTGTATTCCAATTATGGAACAACTAGTCATTGTCCACTGTAATGGTCAAAGAGGGCAGAGTACAACTCCTAGGAAGGTCTTTCACTCTCTTAGTTATTATTAGATATAGAATAAATAAGGTTTTCACAGAAACACTTTCGTAAGTTCTTAAGCCATATACTAAGTGAAAATAATCAAAACAAACGTAATACACTGGCGGAGCTGTGAACAGTGGCGGGCTACGGGAAAGACTGCTTGCAATAATACCAGATAATTAAAATATGAAATGCATGCCACATGAGATAATATAAATGCTACATAGTATTCCCTAAGCTCCAATAAACGAGAATACTTGCATACATGTATTCCTAACACAACATATATGCTGAATGTGTATTAGCAATAAAGGTACATATAACAATGATACAGTAATCATATATATGGAAATAATTATAATGATAATCCATCACACTCTAATAGTAGATTTGGCTCTAAACTGGGGAAGCAACAAGTAAAATTCCTTTACTGTGACTAAATCTAATGTTCTTAGATACTACAGTACATAAAATGTGATAGTTTCCAAAATTAATTCAATCGTGTTATCTGCATGGGGGGTAAACCCTTAAACACAATTTATTTTTTGGATTTTGAAACCTTAGATTGATGAACCAAATTTTAAAAATGTTATTTTCATTAGTAAAATAAATTTTTGAATATACTTACCCGATGATCATGTAGCTGTCAACTCCGTTGCCCAACAGAAATCTACGGTCGGGATACGCCAGCGATCGCTATCCAGGTGGGGGTGTACTCAACAGCGCCATCTGTGGTCAGGTACTCAAGTACTTCTTGTCAACAAGAACTCAATTTTCTCCTCGGTCCACTGGTTCTCTATGGGGAGGAAGGGCGGGTTCTTTAATTCATGATCATCGGGTAAGTATATTCAAAAATTTATTTTACTAATGAAAATAACATTTTTCAAAATTAATCTTACCCGATGATCATGTAGCTGATTCACACCCAGGGTGGTGGGTGGAGACCAGCATACATGTTAACAAAGAAGCTAAGTATCCCGTATTTCATTTTATTAGTTATTCAAAATAACAAACATAAAATAAATAAGTACCTGGTAAGGAAGTCGACTTGAACCATTACTCTGCCTTTATTAAGTACGTCTTCCTTACTGAGCGTAGCGGTCCTCTTAGGATGCTGAACGACTCTTAGGTGCTGAAGTATAAAGGGCTGCAACCCATACTAAAGGACCTCATCACAACCTCTAACCTAGGCGCTTCTCAAGAAAGAATTGACCACCCGCCAAATCAACAAGGATGCGGAAGGCTTCTTAGCCGACCGTACAACCCAAAAACAACAATAAAAAGTATTCAAGAGAAAGGTTAAAAAGGTTATGGGATTATGGGAATGTAGTGGCTGAGCCCTCACCTACTACTGCACTCGCTGCTACGAATGGTCCCAGGGTGTAGCAGTTCTCGTAAAGAGACTGGACATCTTTGAGATAGAATGATGCGAACACTGACTTGCTTCTCCAATAGGTTGCATCCATAACACTCTGCAGAGAACGGTTCTGTTTGAAGGCCACTGAAGTAGCCACAGCTCTCACTTCATGTGTCCTTACCTTCAGCAAAGCAAGGTCTTCTTCCTTCAGATGAGAATGTGCTTCTCTAATCAGAAGCCTGATGTAGTAAGAAACTGCGTTCTTAGACATTGGTAGAGAAGGCTTCTTGATAGCACACCATAAGGCTTCTGATTGTCCTCGTAAAGGTTTTGACCTTCTTAGATAGTACCTAAGAGCTCTAACTGGGCAAAGTACTCTCTCCAGTTCGTTCCCCACCAAGTTGGACAGGCTTGGGATCTCGAACGACTTAGGCCAAGGACGTGAAGGAAGCTCGTTTTTAGCCAAAAAACCGAGCTGCAAGGAACATGTAGCCGTTTCAGATGTGAAACCTATGTTCCTGCTGAAGGCGTGGATCTCACTTACTCTTTTAACTGTTGCTAAGCACACGAGGAAAAGAGTTTTTAATGTGAGGTCCTTAAAAGAGGCTGATTGGAGTGGTTCAAATCTTGATGACATAAGGAACCTTAGGACCACGTCTAGATTCCAGCCTGGAGTGGACAACCGACGTTCCTTTGAGGTCTCAAAAGACCTAAGGAGGTCCTGTAGATCTTTGTTGGTGGAAAGATCCAAGTCTCTGTGGCGGAAAACCGCTGCCAACATACTTCTGTAACCCTTGATCGTAGGAGCTGATAGGGATCTTACGTTCCTTAGATGTAACAGGAAGTCAGCAATCTGGGTTACAGTGGTACTGGTTGAGGAAACTGCATTGGCCTTGCACCAGCTTCGGAAGACTTCCCATTTAGACTGATAGACTCTGAGAGTGGATGTCCTCCTTGCTCTGGCAATCGCTCTGGCTGCCTCCTTCGAAAAGCCTCTAGCTCTTGAGAGTCTTTCGATAGTCTGAAGGCAGTCAGACGAAGAGCGTGGAGGTTTGGGTGTACCTTCTTTACGTGAGGTTGACGCAGAAGGTCCACTCTTAGAGGAAGAGTCCTGGGAACGTCGACCAGCCATTGCAGTACCTCTGTGAACCATTCTCTCGCGGGCCAGAGGGGAGCAACCAACGTCAGCCGTGTCCCTTTGTGAGAGGCGAACTTCTGAAGTACCCTGTTGACAATCTTGAACGGCGGGAATGCATACAGGTCGAGATGGGACCAATCCAGCAGAAAGGCATCCACGTGAACTGCTGCTGGGTCTGGAATCGGAGAACAATACAACGGGAGCCTCTTGGTCATCGAGGTAGCGAACAGATCTATGGTTGGCTGACCCCACAGGGCCCAAAGTCTGCTGCAAACATTCTTGTGAAGGGTCCACTCTGTGGGGATGACCTGACCCTTCCGGCTGAGGCGATCTGCCATGACATTCATATCGCCCTGAATGAACCTCGTTACCAGCGAGAGCTTTCGATCTTTTGACCAAATGAGGAGGTCCCTTGCGATCTCGAACAACTTCCTCGAATGAGTCCCTCCCTGCTTGGAGATGTAAGCCAAGGCTGTGGTGTTGTCGGAGTTCACCTCCACCACCTTGTTTAGCTGGAGGGACTTGAAGTTTATCAAGGCCAGATGAACCGCCAACAACTCCTTGCAATTGATGTGAAGTGTCCTTTGCCCCTGATTCCATGTTCCCGAGCATTCCTGTCCGTCCAATGTCGCACCCCAGCCCGTGTCTGATGCGTCCGAGAAGAGACGGTGGTCGGGGGTCTGAACAGCCAAAGGTAGACCTTCCTTGAGAAGAATGCTGTTCTTCCACCACGTTAGAGTAGACCTCATCTCTTCGGAAACAGGAACTGAGACCGTCTCTAGCGTCATGTCCTTTATCCAGTGAGCAGCTAGATGATACTGAAGGGGGCGGAGGTGGAGTCTCCCTAACTCGATGAACAGGGCCAGCGATGAAAGTGTCCCTGTTAGACTCATCCACTGCCTGACTGAGCATCGGTTCCTTCTCAGCATGCTCTGGATGCATTCTAGGGCTTGGTTGATCCTTGGGGCCGACGGAAAAGCCCGAAAAGCTCGACTCTGAATCTCCATACCCAGGTAGACAATGGTCTGGGATGGGACGAGCTGGGACTTCTCTAAATTGACCAGGAGGCCCAGTTCCTTGGTCAGATCCATAGTCCATCTGAGATTCTCCAGACAGCGACGACTTGTAGGAGCTCTTAAAAGCCAGTCGTCTAAATAGAGGGAGGCTCTGATGTCTGCCAAGTGAAGGAATTTCGCAATATTCCTCATCAGTCTGGTAAACACAAGAGGTGCCGTGCTTAGGCCAAAGCACAGGGCTTGGAACTGGTACACAACCTTTCCAAAGACGAATCTTAGGAAAGGTTGGGAGTCTGGATGGATGGGGACGTGAAAGTATGCGTCTTTCAGGTCTAACGAGACCATCCAGTCCTCCTGCCTGACCGCTGCTAGGACCGACTTCGTCGTCTCCATCGTGAACGTCTGCTTGGTGACAAAAGCATTGAGAGCACTGACGTCCAGCACCGGTCTCCAACCTCCTGTCTTCTTGGCTACCAGGAAGAGACGGTTGTAAAAGCCCGGGGATTGATGATCCCGGACTATGACCACTGCTTCCTTTTGTAGCAAGAGCGACACCTCTTGTTGCAACGCTAGCCTCTTGTCCTTCTCCTTGTAGTTGGGAGAGAGGTTGATGGGAGATGTAGCTAGAGGGGGATTGCGGCAGAACGGAATTCTGTATCCCTCCCTTAGCCACTTCACAGACTGAGCGTCTGCACCTCTGCTCTCCCAAGCTTGCCAGAAGGTCTTGAGTCTGGCTCCTACTGCTGTCTGGAGAGGAAGGCGGTCAAAACTTGCCTTTTGCGGACTTGGAACCCTTCTTGGACTTGCCACGGTGACTGTCTGCACGGGTACCTCCTCTGCTGGAGGTTCTGCCACGAAAGGGCGGGATGAACCTAGAAGCAGGTGTATCAACTGCTGCAGGGCGGAAGGGTCTAGGCACGGAAGGTAAGGTTTTAGCCTTACGTGCAGAAGAAGCCATCAGATCATGAGTATCCTTCTGGATAAGTGAGGCAGCCATCCCCTTAATCAACTCCTCCGGAAACAGACACTTGGAGAGAGGAGCAAACAACAACTCTGACTTCTGGCAAGGAGTGATACCAGCAGATAAGAAGGAGCAAAGATGTTCTCTCTTCTTGAGGACTCCTGATACATATGAAGCCGCAAGTTCACCAGACCCATCCCGAATTGCCTTGTCCATGCTAGACATGATCAGCATGGCCAAGTCCTTATCTGAAGGGGAAGTCTTCCTGCTTAAGGCTCCCAAACACCAATCGAGGAAGTTGAATATCTCGAAGGCACGAAAGACTCCCTTCAACAGATGATCTAGATCGGAAAAGGACCAGCAGATCTTCGAACGTCTCATAGCCAACCTGCGGGGAGAGTCAACCAGACTTGAGAAGTCGGCCTGGGCAGAGGCAGGAACCCCCAAGCCAGGTTCCTCTCCCGTGGCATACCAGACGCTCGACTTAGAAGCAAGCTTGGGAGGAGGAAACACAAAAGAGGTCCTTCCCAGTTGCTTCTTGGAAAGCAACCAGTCCCCCATAACCCTCAAAGCTCTCCTAGATGATCTGGCGAGAACAAGCTTGGTGAAGGCAGGCGCAGCAGACTGCATGCCCAGAGCAAACTCGGAGGGAGGAGAACGAGGGGTAGCAGACACAAAATGCTCAGGATACAAGTCCCTGAACAAGGCAAGGACTTTGCGAAAGTCTAAGGAGGGTGGCGAAGACTTGTGTCCTTCAACATCAGAGTGAGGTTCATCCAGATGAGCAGCTTCATCATCCGATACCTCATCATCCGAAAGTTGAGTTGTGAGTGGCAAAGGCAGAGCAGCAAGCTGAACGGCTGAATCCTGCAGAACGGGTGCATGCGTACCTGCGGATCCAACATCATGCCTCTGCTGGACAGTCTGCGAGCTGGCAACAACAAAAGCAGCGGGCTGGTGTGTGGGAGGGGCTGCGGTGGGCTGAGGAGCATGCGGTATGGTATGCAGAGCATGCTGTAAGGTATGCGGCTCATGCTGCATGGTATGCGGAGCATGCTGTAAGGTCTGCAGAGCATGCTGCATGGGCTGAGGAGAATGCCGCATAGTGCTGGAACCCGGCAACTCCTGATGCGGCAGCTCACGCATGTTAGCAGATGGTGCAGCAAGAACATGCGTCTGGCAAGGAGGACTGCGCATCGGTGGAGGAGCTCTCACAGGTGGGGTGTGGGAGCAGGCAGCCGCAGTATCTGCTGAGCGCACAACCTCTGCGGGTTGTAGGTTAACAGGAGAGGTGTTAACCTTCTCGGCATGATACTCCTGCATGAATGCCGCAAGCTGAGACTGCATAGTCTGCAGCATGGACCACTTAGGGTCTACAGTGGTTGGAGCAACAACAGACGGAGCAGTAGCCTGTTGAGGGACCACTCTACCTCTCTTGGGAGGTGTGCAGTCATCAGATGACTGCGGCGAGTCCGAACTGACCCAGTGGCTACACCTGGGCCGTTGGACTAGCTCGGAAGGGACCTTACGTTTGAGCGGTCGTGAGACCTTGGTCCACCGTTTCCTCCTGGAAACTTCTTCCACAGACGAGGAATGTAAGGGCTCATTCGTCTGTATGTGGATGGGACGATCCTTAACAGATACGTCCGCAACCACTGAGGATACATCCGTGCGCCGATCAAGGCCTGCCGATCCCTTTGGTCCTTCGACATTGCTTCTCCCCTGGGCTTGGGAGCTTGCAAGAGGTCCCGGACTGGGAGGACGACTGGCACGCACAGATGTACCCTCATGCGCAACACTGACACTGACACTATGCACATCACTAGCACTAACACTTCCCACTGCACTCTTCGCTTTCAGCTCTCTGACATCTGCCAAGAGCTGATTGCGGTCACTAACCAACGACTCCACCTTATCACCGAGAGCCTGAATGGCACGCAACATATCAGCCATTGCAGGCTGAGCACTCGTAGCAGGTTCGGGAGTCACCACCACAGGGGAAGGAAAAGGTTGAGGGGCATGGGGAGAGGAAAAATCCACAGAGCGAGAAGAACTCCTCCTATCTCTCTCCTTCTCTAACCTACGTGCATATCTAAGGAATTCGTTAAAATCGAATTCCGAAAGCCCAGCACATTCCCCACATCGATCTTCCAATTGACAGGATTTACCCCTACAATTGGAACATACGGTGTGAGGATCTATAGAGGCCTTCGGAAGACGCCTAGTACAAGTCCTAACACTACACTGCCTGTATTTACGAACTTGGGACTGGTCAGACATCTTGAATTTAGAAGTAGTCAAGGGGGAATTCCAAAATTAAGCAAAGTTCGTTAACCAATAAAGGGATTTTGACGAAGGAAAAATCTATTTCTGGGGAGAGACCTGTGGCGCCGGGTGATATTTATGCATGTATTTAATTCTAACTATGTATAAATATGGATAAATATCCATACAACATCGTGTTCAAATAGAATTAAATTAATTATGCCTATATTTATGCATGTATTTAATTCTAACTATGTATAAATATGGATAAATATCCATACAACATCGTGTTCAAATAGAATTAAATTAATTATGCCTATATTTATGCATATTCAATCCTAACTGTCTAAATATGGCTAAATATCCATACAACATAGTGTTCAAATAGAAATACATTAATTATGCCTATATTTATGCATAGTCAATTCTAACTATGTCTAGATATGGATAAATATCCATACAACATAGTGTTCATATAGAAATAAATTTCCACCCAGTGGCGAATGCGCCAACAGTGTCACATTTCATGAATACAAGTGTCGCACTATACCCCAGAAGATAATACATTAAATAACTTGTCTTTAAAATGGCTTTTTAAGAGTATACAGCTGATCCCAGCCTGTGAATAGGATCGCTAACCAAAGTTCAAGGAACATCCAGACTTATGTCCCCTTTGTGTTACAGAAGGTTCGCCTGCATGGTTCCCATCAGGATGATGATGATTCTCTCTGGCCTGCAAAGAGAGGCTCTCCACCCTTGGGTATCGAAGTTGGGAAGGAATGCTCCATCTAGAGGTCCCTATCTCCTCGGAGTGTCCTCTCTAAGGTTGGACAACGACCCCATGGACGGGCAGGTATGTGGGGATGAGTTTTGAGCCTTCAGCTTTGCAATTACCTACGTCACCGACCTAGGACCATTAAAGGATCCTAATGTTCATGTTACCCTGCATAGACTGTGACGGCTAAAAGCAACACATTCTAAGGAAATCCAAGGGGCTATGACGAGCTCTAAGGTAGGGTGGTGAGTCAGTGCCGTTCAGGAACTCGGATATAGGTGGTACCATAAATCTGGAGGGCATAGACGTCCTCCCTCTGGGGGACCTAGATTTTACTCCCAGGTACTAGAATTCCCATTCAACGGATTCGTTCGATTGAAAGAGATTGCCTTGGTTAGCTTAGACAAGGTACCGAAGGTAACGGTATTATTTCCTAAAGGGCAGGCCCGATCTGTCTGGACCAGGATGTTGTCAGCTGGGGGGTACGATAATTCCAGGCTCTGCCCTTCCAGTTCGACCTACACGTTTGTTGGTCTGATCGGGTCAGTTGTGGGAAGTACGTTCTGTCTGAGACCTCTATCAGACAGGAATTGATAGTCAGTTTCCCACTCGTCATCACAGCCTTCCTCTGGTTCGACGATTTTGTATCTGACCCCCCATCATCAGGTGGTCTACCTCACTGATTCCCCAGATACACAGTCCAACTCCGTTGGGATGTTTTGCCTGCATGCAGCCCTAGATCCGAACCCTCAGGCTCCTTTCATGGACACCAGAGAGGAAGCTACAGGAGTAGAAGACAGTCCCGACATCAAGGCGGACCTAGGAAAAAGGGGGCTCGGAGAAGGGAAGGACCTAGATTCACTCCCTCACAACGCGGTGGTCCTGGTAGAGGGAAGACTTTACCACTTTCGTGACCATTGGACTCGGTCTGTGGGATCATAGCATAGTCTCTAACGGTTTGAGATGAAAATGGCCTCAAGGTCCTCCTCCTCCGCCAGTGACCTTCTCCCAGAAATACACTCCCGTCCTGAAAGAGTACACCACAGGGTTACTCAAGAAAAAGCAATCAAACGACTATCTCTTAGGTATGGACCTTACTTCCCCGTGGGACCGTCACCACCTCTGTCGATCTTACCGCCCGCTATTAGCTTGCGCCTATAGCTCGAAACTTCTCTTCTTATCTGGGTTTCCACCTAAGCAGGAAAGCCTTTGTGTTCAAGACATGCCCTTCGGCCTCAACATTGATCCCAGGATATTCACGAAACTGGGAGAGGCAGTGTTAGAACAACTCAGGAACCAAGAGATACAGATCATTGCTTATCTGGCCGGTTGGCTCATTTGGGCCCGGCCGGCCATAGAAGGTAACAGAGCTACGAAGGAATTTCTTCGATCGCTCGACAACCTGTGATTTCGGGTCAATCTCCATAAGTCTCGCCTGCGACCATCAGGCCACTTAGAATGGTTAGCCATTCAGTGGGACCTTTCGAAGCACACGTTGTCTCTCCCTTCCAAAAGTAAGAGGAATAGGTTCCAAGATCAAGAATTTCTCAAGCACAAACAGGTGTCCAAAGAGCCTAGAAAGTATCCTCGGCCTTTCCCAATTCACTTCAGTAACAGATCTCCTAATAAAAGCCAAACTCAAGACATCAATCGATTTTGGAGAAAGAGAGCTACAGTACCTATAAGAAGACAAGGTCTCGAAGATCCCCTCTGTCGGGAAAATGAGACTACGCCCATGGTCCGAACCGAAGAACCTCTCCAAAGCGGTTCCTCTACAATTCCCACCTCCACAAGTGACATTCCATTCAGCCGTGTCTCTAAGTGGATGGGGGGATTTCTCCGAACATCAGATGTTTCAGGTTCTTGGTCACTAGCTATGAAACAGTCCCATATCAATGTTCTCGAAGCCATGGCAGTGTTCTTGACCCTGAAGAGAGAGACTCCTCCGAGGTCGACCCACATCAGAGTAGTGTCAGACAACACAGACGAGGTACACTACGGAAACAGGGGAGGATCCAAGTCACCCAACCTGAATCAGATCCTGGTCACTTTCTTCGCCTGGGCAACAGAAAAGAACTGGTTCCTGTCAGCACCTCACCTAGCGGGAGGCCAGGATGTGAGAACGGGCTCACTATCCAGGACGAGTTCCCTGGAGTCAGAATTTCACTCCGGTGGATACTCAGGTTCGTTCCAGGCATCCAGGTAGATCTATTCACATCTCAGATCAATCACAAACTTCCTTGTTATGTGACCCCAATCCTGGACCCTCGGGCTCATGCCATGGACGCATTACCCCGGGATTGGAATCATTAGAGGAAGATTTCCCTATCTCTCCCAGTGAATCTTCTAAAAACTTTAACACCGACTGCGCTCCTTCCGGGGCGCAGTGGTTTTAGTACCACCTCACTGCCCAAGAACAGTTGGTTTCCTCTCCTCCTCGAGTGGAAACTCCGTCACATCCGGATTCCGTTCCTCAAACTGACCCGAGTATTCCAAACTCACTGTGTCAGGTTACTCAAGGATGTCCAAAACCCTAACTTTTTGGACTACAGGAAGTTGGCAGCTCGTAGAGACTCGAACATTGAACCGGAAAACGATTTCTTACTCGAATCAGTCAAAAGGGACTCGACAATTCGCCAATATGATTCGGCCGTTAACCCCCAAAATAGGTGGTCCCCTTGGAAAGTTATTCCTCTTCTCCAAGATACTTTTCTATGTCCGGTCACCACTCTCAGGGCCTTTTTAGCCACGACTGCTACCCGATCGTCTGGCCCCTTGTTTATCAGGGAACAAGGAGGTACCATTCCCATACGTGGTATTAGGCTATAGATCCTATACTTCGTTTGACAAGCCAATCCGGGATCATTTCCCCCAGAAGATGGACTTTGATGACCTTATAAAGTTCACGGGTTGGGAATCTCCTATGGTCTTCAAACGCCACTATCTAATGAACTTACAGGCTCTTAAATACCCAACAGTTGCAGCTGGGAGCCGTATCTCTCCCCAGTGATCTTTTGTTCTTCCTTTCATCCATCTCTTTTCTCCTCCCTCCTACCCGCCACTCGCACCACGACGCCGCTTCCTTGGTGGTTCGTTAGCCCTAAGTTTATTACATATTAGGTTATGTTTGTAACTATTATTGATTACCGTTGTTACAGGGTTGGGATATTCTTAGCCATGTCAGTTTTGTAGCATGTTTCCTCTGATACTCGGAGGCTTCCCTGTTATCATGTTTGTTTACCTTAATTATTTATGATTTTCTTTACATGGTGTTGTTTCTCTCCCCTCTTTAAATTAGTTATTGTTGGGCTTGGAAGGCATAATTCCAAAAGCTTGCTAAGCTAAGGATAAAGCTTCCTGAATAGCGAAGGCTATAACTTTAGAGCAAATACATCACCAAATCGTGAACAAAGACTCCAAAATCAACAGCGTATCCAAGTAGGTCTTGCCGGTGGCACGACAGAGGAAAAATTGCGTTCTTGTTGACAAGAAGTACTGTACTTAAGTACCTGACCACAGATGGCGCTGTTGAGTACACCCCCACCTGGATAGCGATCGCTGGCGTATCCCGACCGTAGATTTCTGTCCGGCAACGGAGTTGACAGCTACATGATCATCGGGTAAGATTAATATTGAAAAGTAACAGTTTTTCTAACTACAGTATACAAACCCAAGACTTTCATAGGTAGTAGGTTAGCAAGTGCACCAGCCATCCATTGAGATACTACTCTAGAGAGTTATTGTATCCTTTGACAGGTCAGATAGTAACACATTGGATCCCTCTCTCTGGTTACAGCTCATTTTTTTGTGTGCACATACACCGAATAGTCTTGGCCTATTCTTCAACACATTCTTGTCTTTCCTCATACACCTGACAACACTAATATCTAATATTACCTATTAATTTTTCTTCGTTCAAGGGGCCAATTACTGTACTGTAATTATTCAGTGGCTACTTTCCTCTTTGTTCTCTAGTCTTTGGTAGTGCCATAGCCTCTGTACCATGGTCTTCCACTGTCTTGAGTTAAAGTTCTCTTGCTTGAGAATACACTTACGCACACTATTCTATCATATTTTTTTTCTTCATTTCTTTTTTTAAATGGTGTGTTGGCAGAATTAATAAAAGGACCATGGATGCCTGGTGGCTTATCAAGAGGTTGTCTCTTTCTTTTCTGTTTCTTTTTCTTTTCAAAACCATCCATACTGTCCTCCCTTCAGTTCATACTCGCTATCCTGGAGGGTTTTTAGCCTTGCATGGTGTATCGGCTCCTCCATGTTGACCAGTTTTTCCAACTTTTTCAATAGTCTACTGGTTTGATTAATCACTTCATTTATATTTCTGTACATGTTGTTTTTGTTATCATTCTTGATAATTTAGTTTTTTTCATTTAGTTTTTAAGTACGTTGTATCTTTTTTTATTACCATTAATTCTTATGCTATCTGGAGACATAGAGCAAAATCTGGGACCAGTACATCCTAGATTCCATCAATGTCGTCTACTATATTGCAATGTTTGTGGTCTAAAAGCAACAATTCAAGACCTTACAGTTGTGTCCAGACAGTATGATATTCTTTTGTGCTCTCAGAAACTTTGATTTTGAATATGAAGCACTCATCTGAACTCCTTAAAACTGATTTTAAGAAGCCAATAATTTTGAAATAGAATGCCATTCCTAGGCCCAGGGGGATGGCAGTGTATATCAGAACTGAGTACCCTATTTCTCATAAGTCCTGCTATAAATGTGGATGTCATGAGATTCAGGTAATCAAAATATTTGGTGTTCGATCTACCACAATCCAGACATGGATGATTCTATCTTCGATTGTCTTTTTACCATTATGGATAAGATACAATAAGATGACAGAAAGGCTTCTTTTGTCTCTGTTGGTGATTTCAATGCTCACCATAGGGAGTGGTTTAAATTCTGTTTCTCTTACCAATTGCCATGGCTTAAGAGATTTAGACTTTGCCTCTGAATCAGGCTGTGAGCAGATCATAAGTGGGGCTACTCACAGGTCTGGTAACTGCTTGGACCTCATATACACTGACTCCCCTGGTGTTATAACAAGTAAGGTTGGTTCTCCAGTTGTGACATCTGATCATGCCTTGATTTCATTAGTAGTGAAGACCGAGCAGCCTCTCCCTGATGTATCATACTCATGTAAGATTTATATAAAATCTCAAGCAGACTGGAATAGGATTTTGAATGATCTTTTGGGCTTGAATTGGTCACAATTGTATAGTAGTGTTGATCCTGTTGTCCCTCTGAATGAGAATCTAGTCAACATAATTGATAGGCGTATCCCTTGTCATGTACTAAGCTACCGAGTGAAGGACAAACCATGGTTCAATGATAATTGTAGATGTGCTTATTTGGATAAGCTGGAGGCCTATCATCTTTAGAAGGGTAATAGATCAGATTTGATTTGGAATAACTATACTCAGCTTAGAGCTTTTGTTCAGAGATTATGCTTCAACTGAAAAGGAATACAATTTAACCAAAAGAGAAACCCTTTCTGGTACAACCCAAGATCATAAGTGGTAGACTACCCTTAAAGCTGCACTCTTTGGTGTAGATGCAACAGTTCCTCCTTTACTTAAACCAGACGGCTCTGTCACTCAATGTCCAAAGGAAAAGGCAATCCTTTCGGCTGATGGGTCTGACAGCCAGCAGAGTAATGAGAAACTCAAACTTCCTCATTCCTGTTTCCCTGAGGATATACTAACTAGTTTAGCTTTTCGATCTTGCGAAATTAAAGCTCTCTTGACGGACCCTGATGCTCATGGAGGAGTAGACCCAAATGGTATTTTTCCTTTTCTTTTTATAGACTACAGATCTCTACTCCACTATGTAAATGTGTTTGTGGTAGCTCAAGTCCAACTGATTACCAGTCAATTTCCATAACTCCCATGTTATCTAATGTTTTGGAACGTCTTAATAGGTTTACTGAAGGTAATCATCTGTTCCCTAGTTTGCAATTTAGTTTTCGTAAAGACCTTGGAGCATGTGATGCCCTTCTTACAATCTCCAATGCTGTATAGAAATCCCTTGATTGTGGCATGGAATTTTGTATGATTGTCCTTGGTTTTAGAGCTGCCTTTGACTGTGTTAATCATGAGGCCCTTGTTTTCAAACTCAACAGTTGGGAGTGGGTTGGTCATTTCTTAGCATCATTATTGATTTTTTAAGTAATAGATCACAAAGAGTTGTTGTTGATGGGGACCATAGTAAGTATAAGAATATGACATCTAGTGTTCCTCATGGTAGTGTTCTTGGCCCATTACCTTTCATACTATATACACATGATATGTTTAGCCTAGAAAACAAGCTTGTTGCATATGCAGATGATGCTGCACTCTTTACATCAATTCCAGCTCTTTAATGTAGATCTGTGGTTGCCGAATCCCTTAACAGAGATCTAGCTAAAATTAGCACATGGTGCAAATTATGTGGCATGAAGTTGAATCATAACAAAACTCAAAGTATAACTATAAGTAGGTCAAAGACAGTGGCTCCTCAATATCCAGCTCTCATTGATAATGTTTCTTTAACTATGTATGACTCTTAAAATTTTAGGTGTGATTCTTGACAGCAAATTTACTTTTGAGAATCATTAAGTGTGTCATCTTCAATTGCACAAAAAATTAGCTTATTGAGAAAATCTTTTAAGATTTTCAGTGATCAACGTATTCTGAAGTGTTTTAATTATTTCATTCTACTTTGTTTTGAGTATTGTTCTCCTATCTGGTCTCCAGCTGCTGATTCTCATCTTAATTTGTTGGACAGGAACTTACGGTCTATTAGTTCATTATGCATGTTGCATCAGATTTTTCATAATTCTGATCATCCTTTGCATTCAGATCTTCCTGGGCAGTTCCATCCTGTTCAGAATACTAGGCATGCAGTTAATTCTAATAGTCAGGCCTTCTCCATCAGGAGGCTCAGTACTACACAGTATTCTAGAAGTTTTATTCCAGCTGTGACCAAGTAATGGAATGATCTTCCTAATCATGTAGTTGAATCGGTAGAACTTCAAAAGTTCAAACTTGCAGCAATGGTTTTTATGTTGAAAAGGCTGACATAAGTCTTTATATTTTATAGAGTATTAAAATGTTATTTTCATTAGTAAAATAAATTTTTGAATATACTTACCCGATAATCATGTAGCTGTCAACTCCGTTGCCCGACAGAATTCTACGGACGGGATACGCCAGCGATCGCTATACAAGAGGGGGGTGTACTCACCAGCGCCATCTGTGGTCAGGTACTCCAGTACTTCTTGACAACACCACCTCAATTTTTTCCTCGGTCCACTGGTTCTCTATGGGGAGGAAGGGTGGGTCAATTAAATCATGATTATCGGGTAAGTATATTCAAAAATTTATTTTACTAATGAAAATAACATTTTTCAATATTAATCTTACCCGATAATCATGTAGCTGATTCACACCCAGGGAGGTGGGTGAAAACCAGTGTACATGTTAATCAAGAAGCTAAGTATCCCGTATTTCATATTATCAGTTATTCAAAATAACAATGAAATTATAAGTACCTGGTAAGGAAGTCGACTTGAACCATTACTCTGCCTTTAATAAGTTCGTCTTCCTTACTGAGCGCAGCGTTCCTCTTAGGAGGCTGAACAACTCTAAGGTGCTGAAGTATAAAGGGTTGCAACCCATACTAAAGGACCTCTACACAACCTCTAACCTAGGCGCTTCTCAAGAAAGAATTGACCACCCGCCAAATCAACTAGGATGCGGAAGGCTTCTTAGCCTACCGTAACAACCCAAAAACAACAATAAAAGCATTCAAGAGAAAGGTTAAAAAAAAGGTTATGGGATTAAGGGAATGTAGTGGCTGAGCCCTCACCTACTACTGCACTCGCTGCTACGAATGGTCCCAGGGTGTAGCAGTTCTCGTAAAGAGACTGGACATCTTTGAGATAGAATGATGCAAACACTGACTTGCTCCTCCAATAGGTTGCATCCATAATACTCTGCAGAGAACGGTTCTGTTTGAAGGCCAACGAAGTAGCCACAGCTCTCACTTCGTGTGTCCTTACCTTCAGCAAAGCAAGGTCTTCATCCTTCATGTGAGAATGAGCTTCTCTAATCAGAAGCCTTATGTAATACGAAACTGCGTTCTTGGACATAGGCATCGAAGGTTTCTTAATGGCACACCATAAGGCCTCTGATTGTCCTCGTATAGGTTTTGACCTTTTAAGATAGTACTTTAGAGCTCTGACAGGGCAAAGAACTCTCTCTAGCTCGTTACCCACCATGTTGGAAAGGCTAGGAATTTCGAACGACCTAGGCCAAGGACGTGAAGGAAGTTCATTTTTTGCCAAAAACCCGAGCTGTAAGGAACATGTAGCTGTTTCGGATGTGAATCCTATGTTCCTGCTGAAGGCGTGAACCTCACTAACTCTTTTGGCTGTAGCAAGGCAGACGAGGAAAAGAGTTTTGAGAGTAAGGTCTTTGAAAGAGGCTGACTGGAGAGGTTCAAATCTAGGAGACATAAGGAACCTTAAGACTACGTCTAGATTCCAGCCTGGAGTGGACAAGCGACGTTCTTTAGAGGTCTCGAAAGACTTAAGGATGTCCTGTAGATCTTTGTTGGAGGAAAGATCCAAGCCTCTGTGGCGGAAAACTGTTGCCAACATACTTCTGTACCCTTTTATCGTAGGAGCCGAAAGAGATCTAACATTCCTAAGATGCAACAGGAAGTCAGCAACTTGGGTTACAGAGGTACTGGTAGAGGAAACTGCATTGGCTCTGCACCAGCTTCGGAAGACTTCCCACTTGGATTGATAGACTCTGCGAGTGGATATCCTCCTTGCTCTGGCAATCGCTCTGGCTGCCTCCTTCGAAAAGCCTCTAGCTCTAGAGAGTCTTTCGATAGTCTGAAGGCAGTCAGACGAAGAGCGTGGAGGCTTGGGTGTACCTTCTTTACGTGAGGTTGACGTAGAAGGTCCACTCTTAGAGGGAGAGTCCTGGGAACGTCGACCAGCCATTGCAGTACCTCTGTGAACCATTCTCTTGCAGGCCAAAGGGGAGCAACCAACGTCAGCCGTGTCCCTTCGTGAGAGACGAACTTCTGAATAACTCTGTTGATGATCTTGAACGGCGGGAATGCATATAGATCGAGGTGGGACCAATCCAGCAGAAAAGCATCCACGTGAACTGCTGCCGGGTCTGGGATTGGGGAACAGTACAATAGGAGCCTCTTGGTCATCGAGGTAGCGAACAGATCTATAGTTGGCTGACCCCACAAGGCCCAAAGCCTGTTGCACACGTTCTTGTGAAGGGTCCATTCTGTGGGGATGACTTGACCCTTCCTGCTGAGGTGATCTGCCGAGACATTCATATTGCCTTGAATGAATCTCGTTACCAGCGTGAGGTTTCGACTTCTTGACCAAATGAGGAGGTCCCTTGCTATCTCGTACAGCTTCCTCGAATGAGTCCCTCCCTGCTTGGAGATGTACGCCAAGGCTGTGGTGTTGTCGGAGTTCACCTCCACCACCTTGCTTAGCAGGAGGGACTTGAAGTTCATTAAGGCCAGATGTACTGCCAACAACTCCTTGCAATTGATGTGAAGCATTTCCTGTTCCTTGTTCCATGTTCCCGAGCATTCCTGTCCGTCCAAGGTCGCGCCCCAGCCCGAGTCTGATGCGTCCGAATAGAGATGAAGATTGGGGGTCTGAACAGCTAACGAGAGACCCTCCTTGAGAAGGATGTTGCTCTTCCACCACATGAGAGTGGTCTTTATCTCTTTGGTAACAGGAATAGAGACCGCTTCGAGCGTCATATTCTTGTCCCAGTGAGCTGCTAGATGGTATTGAAGGGGGCGGAGGTGGAGTCTCCCTAACTCGGTGAACAGGGCTAACGATGACAGGGTCCCTGTTAGACTCATCCACTGTCTCACCGAGCATCTGTTCCTCTTCAGCATGCTCAGGATGCACTCTAGGGCTTGGTTGATTCTTGGGGCCGACGGAAAAGCCCGAAAAGCTTGACTCCGAATCTCCATTCCCAGGTAAACGATGGTTTGGGAAGGAATAAGCTGGGACTTCTCTAAGTTGACCAAAAGACCCAGTTCCTTGGTCAAGTCCAAAGTCCATCTGAGACTCTCCAGACAGCGACGACTTGTGGGGGCTCTTAAAAGCCAGTCGTCTAAATAAAGGGAGGCTCTGATGTCCGCCAAGTGGAGGAATTTGGCAATATTCCTCATCAGTCGCGTAAACACCATAGGTGCCGTGCTTAGGCCAAAACACAGGGCTTGGAATTGGTACACAACCTTTCCAAAAACGAATCTCAGAAAAGGTTGGGAGTCTGGATGAATGGGGACGTGAAAGTAGGCGTCTTTCAGATCCAACGAGACCATCCAGTCCTCCTGCCTGACCGCTGCTAGGACCGACTTCGTCGTCTCCATAGTGAACGTCTGCTTGGTGACATAAGCATTGAGCGCACTGACGTCCAGCACCGGTCTCCAACCTCCTGTCTTCTTGGCCACCAGGAAGAGACGGTTGTAAAAGCCCGGGGATTGATGATCCCGGACTATCACCACTGCCTCCTTCTGTAACAGGAGCGACACCTCTTGATGTAACGCTAGCCTCTTGTCCTTTTCCTTGTAGTTGGGAGAGAGGTTGATGGGAGAAGTGGTCAGAGGGGGATTGCGGCAGAATGGGATCCTGTAACCCTCCCTTAGCCACTTGACAGACTGGGCGTCTGCACCTCTTCTTTCCCAAGCTTGCCAGAAGGTCTTGAGTCTGGCTCCTACGGCTGTCTGGAGAGGAGGAGAGTCAATGTTTGCTTTTCGAAGACTTGGTACCTTTCTTGGACCTGCCCCTGTGACCGTCTGGGCGGGTACTTCCTCGGCTGGGGGCTCTGCCACGAAAGGGCGGAATAAATCTGGTAGCAGGAGTATCAGCCACTGGGGTGCGGTAAGTTCTTGGTACTGAAGGTGCAACCTTAGCCTTCCGTGCTGAAGAGGCCACGAGGTCATGCGTATCCTTCTGTATAAGAGCCGCAGACATTTCCTTGATAAGATCCTCAGGAAACAGGAACTTAGAAAGAGGAGCAAAAAGTAACTGTGACCTTTGGCAAGAGGTGATACCAGTGGAAAGGAAGGAGCAAAGTTGTTCCCTTTTCTTGAGGACTCCCGATACAAACATAGAGGCAAGTTCGCCGGAACCATCGCGAATTGCTTTGTCCATACAGGACATAATCAGCATGGCCGAGTCTTTGTCAGAAGGGGCAGTCTTCTTGCTCAAGGCCCCCAGGCACCAGTCGAGGAAATTAAAAATTTCAAAGGCGCGAAAGACTCCCTTTAAGAAGTGGTCCAGGTCAGAAAAGGTCCAGCAGACCTTAGAGCGTCTCATAGCCGACCTTCGTGGAGAGTCAACCAAACTTGAGAAGTCAGTCTGGGCAGAGGCAGGGACCCCCAAGCCTGGTTCCTCTCCCGTGGCATACCAGACGCCCGCCTTAGAAGCCAGCTTAGGAGGCGGAAACATAAAAGACGTCTTTCCCAGTTGCTGCTTGGACTGCAACCAATTCCCTAACATTCTCAAAGCTCTCTTTGACGATCTGGCGAAGACAAGCTTAGTGTAGGCAGACTTAACAGGTTGCATGCCTAGAGAGAACTCAGATGGAGGAGAACGAGGGGTAGCAGAAACAAAGTGTTCAGGGTATAACTCTCTGAAAAGAGTAAGGACCTTGCGAAAGTCAATGGAGGGAGGCAATGACTTGGGTTCCTCCACATCAGATGAAGGATCATCCAGGTGAGCCGCTTCATCCTCAGAAACCTCATCACCTGAGTGTTGAGAAGCGAGAGGTAACGATAAATCAGTATGCTGAATGGCTGAATCCTGAAGAACGGGTGCATGCGCACTAGCGGATTCATCCTCAAGACTCTGCTGAAGAGGATGAGGGCTGGTAATGACAAAGTCCTGAGGCTGGGATGAAGGAGGTTCTGCGGGGGTCTGAGGAGCAAGCGTGGTGAGAGGCGAATGCTGTAAAGCATGAGGCTCATGCTGCATAGTCTGCGGTTCAAGTTGAATAGGAAGCGGCTTAAGCTGAGAAGAATGTGGTTGCTGCATGCGTTGAGGTGGCTGTCTCATAGCATGAGGTTCCTGCCTCAAGGGTTGCGCTTGCCTCAAGGGTTGAGGTGGCTGCGCAGAGAGAGGCTCTTGTCCCACGAGTTGAGGTTCTAGCCTCAAGAGTTGAGGTGCTTGCCTCGAGAGTTGAGGTTCTCGCCTCGAGGAAAGTGGAGGTGGCTGCTGCAAGAGTTGAGGTTGCTGCCTCAAGGATGGTGGAGGTTGTCGCACCGCAAGAGGTTGCTGCCTCGAGGATGGTTGCAACGCAAGAGGCTCCTGCCTCAAGGGTAGAGGAGGTTGCTGCAAAGCATAAGGCTCCTGCCCCAAGTGTTGAGGAGGTTGCCGCGTGGCAAGAGGCTCCTGCCTCAAAGAAAGTGGAGGTTGCTGCACAGCGCTGGCATCTGGCAACTCCCAAAGCGGCAGCTCACGCATGGAGGTAGCTTGAGGAACCTCAACCTCATACGTCTGGCAGGTTGGACTGCGCAGAGGTGGGGGAGCGCTCACAGGAGGTGTGATAACCTTCTCTGCCTGAAACTCCTGCATCAACACCGCAAGCTGCGACTGCATAGTCTGCAGCATAGCCAACTTGGGATCAACAGAAGTTGAGGTCTGTTGAGGCATAGCTTTAACAGAAGTTGAGGTCTGTTGAGGCAACGCTTTACCTCTCTTAGGAGGCGTGCAGCCATTCGATGACTGCGGCGAGTCCGAACTAGCCCAGTGGCTACACCCGGGCTGTTGGACTCGCGCGGTCTGGACCTTACGCTTAAGAGGCCTTGAGACCTGGGTCCAGCGTTTCTTCCCGGAAACATCTTCTGCAGACGAGGAAATAAAGGGCTCAATCGTCTGAGAGTGGAAGTGACAATCTCTATAAGATACGCCCGCAACCACTGAGGATACTACTGTGCGCCGATCAAGGCCTGCCGAACCCTTTTGCCCTTCGACATTGCTTCTCCCCTGGGCTTGGGAGCTTGCAAGAGGTCCCGGACTGGGAGGACGACTGGCACGCACAGAAGTATCCTCATGCGCAACACTGACACTGACACTAGGCACAGCACTGGCACTACCACTTCCCACTGCACTTTTCACTTTAAGTTCCTTGACATCTGCCAAGAGAAACTTGTGGTCACTCACTACCGACTCCACCTTATCACCTAAAGCCTGAATGGCACGTAAAACATCCGACATATCAGGCTGAGCACTAATAATAGGTTCGGGGGTAGCCACTACAGGGGGAGGAAAAGGTTGAGGATCATGGGGGGAGGAATAAAGTAAAGAGCGAGCCGAACTCCTCCTAACTCTCTCTCTCTCTAACTTAGTCGTATACTTGAGGAATTGAATAAAATCAAATTCCGAAAGTCCGGCACATTCCTCACATCGATCTTCCAACTGACAGGATTTTCCCCTACAGTCGGAACAAACGGTGTGAGGATCAACCGAGGCCTTCGGAAGACGCCTAATACAAGTCCTACATCGTCTTTGGGGAGGAGCTTGAGAATGGTCGGACATCTTGAATCAGAGAACAGTCAAGGGGGGATTCCAAATTAAAGCAAAGATCGTTATACCATTAATCAAAATCAATCCAAAAGCTATCTAAGCTAAGGGAAAAGCTTCCTGTATAGCGAAAGCTGAAATCTCAGAGCAATACTTCACCAAAACCGTGAACAAAGACTCCAAAATCATAAGCGTATCCATGTAGGTCTTGCCGGAAGCACGACAGAGGAAAAATTGAGGTGGTGTTGTCAAGAAGTACTGGAGTACCTGACCACAGATGGCGCTGGTGAGTACACCCCCCTCTTGTATAGCGATCGCTGGCGTATCCCGTCCGTAGAATTCTGTCGGGTAACGGAGTTGACAGCTACATGATTATCGGGTAAGATTAATATTGAAAACTATCTGTTTTGGTCTTGTTACTGTTCTTTTAAATATTTTAATTGTTCATTATTTCCTTATTTTCTTTTCTCACTGGGCTATTTTTCTCTGTTGTGGCCCTTTGACTTATATTATCTTGCTTTTTCAACTAGGGTTGTAGCTTAGCTAGTAATAATAATAATAATAATAATAATAGTATAACTTCAACAAAGCTGGAATGGTCGTTTATACTTTTAGCAAGGTACTGTACTAAAGAAATAGCTGACAGATAGGCCTTGCCAACAAGGCAGGTAGAGAAACCTTCATTTTGACATTAACCTAAAACTTACAGGGTGGTTGTGGAGGGCAGTGTAACTGTAAGTTGTTGGGTTTGTATGGCTACAAAAATTAAAAATTTAATTTGAAATGTGTGATTTATTCCTGCACGTAATGCAAATCCATACTTTAACAATCGTCTTCTTACTGTGCTATTGATTTGGACTGGAGTTTTAGCTTGATTATCATTTTCCTATCACATATCAACTCAACAACCTCCCTCCACTTCACCCCGCCTGCCTTTATACTAATCTCAACTTCAGTCTCACATCCTCCAAGAAGAGTTGCTGTGTCCTCACAGACAGAGGATAGTCAATCTTTGCCCTGTGTACGTGAAATTGGAGTTGTGCCAGGCTAGAAGCTGTTTTTTGGATACCAACTCCAGAACAAGGGAGAGGTACATTTTCCTTTGGTGAGAATGACTCGTGACATACAAAATGTCCTGAGGTCTAATGACTAGCAACATCCCAAAGGGGCTCAAGTTACTGGAAAGGGAAGACTATTCAAAGCTACTCAAACCCAGGCTAATCCTCTGAAGGGGAAACGGTCAGAACTCTTTGGCCCGAGGTCTAGCTAAAGGCTGACTAACTGTCATTTATCGCAAAGACTCAGTGGATCTTCCTCGGCAACGTATGATGAGAACTGCATTTCATTGCAGAGAGGCTCCGCTCGGCTAAGTATTCCTTCTACGATGCCACTAGCTGAAGACGGGTAATTTTACCGATACTTAGAGGAGGAACAACAATAAATCTGGATATTTAGAGGAACTGGTGTGTTGGAAGGTGAACCAAATGCTACAGATGTTCCTGGAATGGGAAAAAAGCTAACTTGAAAAGACTCTAGAACTGGAGCTCTGGATGTGTACCTGCCCGCCCAATTGTAAAGGGTCTGTGAAATAGTACCCCTTTGCTTGTACATGAAAGTCACAAAGGCAGGGTAGTTGTTCTTCAACGTTTCTGAGCGACCTATTAACACCTGTTGGGAACATCATTAAAACTGTTGCTTAGACTTCCGGTAGGTTAAAGAGTAGGTGTTTTAATTTTGTGAACCACTTCCACATGTTCATGTACGCCAGGTATGCCCCACCCTCCTTTGATTCATCTGTGAGTGGCAGGATTCCTAGAGGTGGTGTTCAAGTGGAACTTCCTTGGAGAGGAAATTGTCAATCAGCCATGAACCCCAATCTTCCCACGTTTCCTGTTCTACTGAAACATGAAGGTAAGGAAATTGTTGGCTTCTACCAGTGATGCTTTCAACAATCCTGGAGCAATCACTGGTGTGGGAGCCCGTTCAGAACAAGTTTCTCAATGACAAGAGAAGTTTCAGAGAGCATTCTTACCATCACTCTGGAAACGTTTGGTCGTACTTGAGTGACTATACTACTAACCCCCACTTACTGAAACAAATGTTATAAGCATTAACCAGGTCCTCCATTTCTGCCTGACTACGTAGCTGGGTTACTACATGAACATTATTCTCAGACTGTAGCAAAAGGAAGTCAATTGTCTTGGTCCTAGCGCATTACCTGCTGGTTGGAACTAGGACAAGCTGATTGTTGAGAGAACTCAAGAGAAGTCTAAATTGAGTAGGTAACAGAAAGATAAGCCAAACCAAAGCATAGAGGATGAGGTGATAATTCTGATGAACCAAACAATGGGTCTAAATTGAGTAGGTAATAGAAAGGTAAGCCAAACCAAATCCTAGAGGATGGGGAGATAATTCTGATGAACCAAACAATGGGTCTAAATTGAGTAGGTAATAGAAAGGTAAGCCAAACCAAAACCTAGAGGATGGGGAGATAATTCTGATGAACCAAACAATGGGTCTAAATTGAGTAGGTAATAGAAAGGTAAGACAACCCAAAACGTAGAGGATGGGGAGATAATTCTGATGAACCAAACAATGGGTATCTAGATGTACGTATCTTTCAGGTTCACTGAGCACAAGAAGTCTTGTTGATGGCAGACTGTACAGTACTTGCTGCCTTCCTTTTGAATGGGAAGGACTTCAGTTGACTTTTTCACCAGAAGAGTTGACTGTAAAGACCTGGAGAACCATCAGAAAGACAGTGCATTCCTCTCCATTGCATTCTTTTGTATCCCAAGGCCCACTGGTAAAGTTGCTACAAGGTCAGAGAGGTCCTATTCTACTGCTTTGTTCCAGATTGAGGTAAAGTATATGGCTGCACCCAACCAAAGAGGGAACATGAATCACTTAGGCTGATCCTGGCAACAGCTTCCATGGCAGAAGACTCTGTGCCAGAAAACAAGATGTCCCCGTACCTGATTCTTACCTTAGATTTAGGTTGTCAGTGCTCAAATTGCTGATTCAATGGACAGTGGTGACGGAGTCTGACAATGTACTGACCAGTAGTGCTTGTACTCTTGTTTTGTATGAGCCTAGTGCTGGTAATAGGAGCAGGAGCTCTAGTACCTACTACAGAAAACCCTTCCCAGGGGGTTGAGTTTGGTAAAATACTATTCCTACACATTCATGCTGATGGATATGTAAATATCTCATGAGTCTTGGCACAATCAGTTGTCATGTGCTTCAGTGATTCCTTCTGTCGGGTAGAGTTTTGCCTCATTGTTAAAGTATTGGCAAGCACTCTCCCAAAGAAATAACGAAGTCAAATACAGCGTATTTGTTCCTATAAGAACCAAGCACGAGATTAATAGAGAAATTTGAAGACATATGGAATTGATGGCAAGATGATTAAATTGATTGAACGTTTTCTCTCCAACAAAAAATGGGGTGGTAGTTAAAGGAGTACTGTAATACATTACCTGTTGAAGGTGGAGTGCCAAAAGGAAATATGTTAGGACCACGATTATTTTTAATATACATAAATGATTTGCTGGATGATGTCTTCTCGTCAGGCAAGTTATATGCTGATGATGCTAAGATTTTTAGGGAAGTAAAGAACATCAAAGATAGAAGCATTCTACAAGAAGATCTGCTTAAACTTCAGGAATGGAGCAGGAGTGGTTACTGGAGTTTAATTAATCATGATGTAAAGTAATGCACATTATAATGAACAATCCAAAATTTGATTATTTCATGAATAATCTCAATTAGAAGAAACCTTACTGGAAAATGACCTAGGTGTTTTTGTTACAACAACTTTGAAACCAACCTGTCATCTTAGTAAAGTTGCTGCCAGAGCTAATTCCATGTTGGGAAGAATCAAACAAACCTTCCCATTTACGAATAAAACTGTTTTCTGAAGGATATATCCTATTTTGGGTAGGACCCACTTGGAATATGCCATCCAATCTTGGTCCCCACAATTCAGGAAGGATATCAAACAACTAGAAAGAGTGCAAAGAAGAGCCTTTGGAATTGTGCCGGAACTGAGAGGTTTAATGTAAGAACAGTAACTTATTGAACTAAGTTTAAAAACACTTAAAGAGAGAAGGAAACGAGGTGACCTTATAGAGGTATACAAAATTATGTATGGTTTGGATGATTTGGATCGTTCTAAATTTTTTCACCTTAGAAAGAGAGAAGATTGGGTAAAATTTTAGAGGTCATCAGCTGAAGATACATAAGAAACGTCCACTTCATACTCTGAGTGAGAGCTTTTTTTGACATGCGTGTTGTAGAGGACTGGAATGATTTACTCCCTAAAGTGATAAGTAGCCAGTCTATACAGTAAGTGCCTTTAAGAAGTCTCTTGATGGACATCTAAAACAGAGGTGCCCATGTGCATAAGCTCCCTAGCCTCTTATGATTTGTCTAGGTAACAAAGACAGACAAACTTGAAGGTTAAGCAGAGAAATATAAATGAAACACGCACAAACAGTAAGGTATAATTGGCAACCGAAACCAGAAAAATAATTTATCTAAGGATACGTTGCTTGAGGAAATAGAACCATTTCATGCATATATTATTATTATTATTATTATTATTATTATTATTATTATTATTATTATTATTATTATTATTATTAGCTAAGCTACAACCAAAGTTGGAAAAGCAGGATGTTATAAGCCCAAGGGCTCCAACATGGAAAAATATCCCAGTAAGAAAAGGAAAGAAGGAAATAAATACAGAGAAGTAATGAACAATTAAAACATTTTCCAGATCCGTTACAATATTAAAACAGATCTTTCATAAAAGAAACTTATATCTGCCTGTTCAACATAAAAACATTTGCTGCAAGTTTAAACTTTAGAAGATCCACTGATTCAACTACCTGATTAGGAAGATCATTCCACTACTTGGTCGCAGATGGAATAAGACTAATAGAATATTGTGCAGTATTGAACCTCGTGATGGAGAAGGCCTGACTATTAGAATTAACTGTATACCTGGTATTACAAACAGGATTGTACTGTCCAGGAAGATCAGAATCCAGGATGGTCTAAATTATGAAAAATCTTATGCAACATACATAACGACCTAATTGAACAACAGTGCCAGATTAATATCTAGATCAGGAATTTCATAGCCCTTAAGTTCCTGTCCAACAAATGAAGATGAGACTCAGCAATTGAAGACCAGACACGAGAACAATACTAAAAAAATGTAAAATTTAAACACTTCTTCAAAATAGCTTGGCTTGATCACAAAAAAAAAGAAAAAACATCTCAATAAGCCAATTTTTGGTGCAACTAAAGAAGAGACAGTCGCAATGGGTTTCTCAAAAGTAAATTTGCTGTCAATAATCACACCTAAAATTTTAAAAGTTAAATAAACATTATCAATGCTGAGATGCGGATGTTGAGGAGCCACTATCCTTGACCTACTTACAATCATACTTTCAGTTTTGTTAGGATTCAACTTCATACCCCATAATTTGCACCATGCACTAACTTTAGCTAAATCTCTATTAAGGGATTCAGCAACTCCAGATCTTCTCTCAAGAGATGGAATTGATGCAAAGAGAGTAGCATCATCTGCAAATGCAACGAGCTTGTTTTATAGGTCAAACCACATGTTACGTGTATATAGTATGAAAAGTAATGGCCCAGGAACAGTACCCTGATGAACACCAAATATTACATTCCTATACTCACTACAGTGACCATCAACAACTCTTTACAATCTATTACTTAAGATTTACTACCTGATGAGTCTACCCGTTGTGACGTTACGAACTCAGATCTCTATAAACATGATGGAAGCGGAAAGGATTGTTATTGTAGATTGCTTGATCTTCTGGCTAAGTACGGGCTCTTGCAATTATGCAGCCCGTAGAAAACGGAGAGGATAACTACGAGTAAATAATCCTAGACAAGAAAAGGCAAAAGGGGTTACCAAACTACAGTATGCACGAGTTAAATAAAAATAACCTGAATATCATTCTTGGCAAACATGGAAAGGAGATGATTCATGCGAAGCAACAACAGAAATGCGAATAAATTCATAGACAAGATTAGTTATTCCATTATTATTAATGTGGAAGAGATTAACCAGCTCAATGAGTCAAGCTGGCCCGATTAAATTCGCGAAGACATATTTATATTAAAGTTAATAAATAAATAAAATAACATATATTATAGATATAATAGATAAAAAATAAGTAAATTGAGATGATAAAATCTGTGATAAATAGGAATTTGTTAAAATCTTAAAAACAGAGAAATTTTCTTACTCTCGTTAAGATACATCACAATTGCTAAGATAGTTATCCTCGGGATCATGAACTGATAGACAGAAAGAAATTGAACTTAAGATGCGTGAAAGTGAAACCCCTGGAGTCCGGACGTGATGACTAACAATCGTGACGTCAGATGTTTAACTGCAATTACCGCAACTTTTCGTGAAACTTAGTTTCGTGGTCCATTGCGTTATAGAACGAAGGATATTCTCATATATTGGCCACACAACTATAAAAAATATGCATATAACTAATTAAGATTCTATGTCGTCCTAAATTGCCGTTATATTCGCTGGGGAATTCCTGAAACTTGACGGTAACACGAGAGGCGGAGACCGGGATCAGGTGGCCTCGGGCAGGTGAGTTGGGTTAGTCAGGGAAGTTTCTGTCTACGGAGTATACCTGTCTCTACCTCTCGGCTCTCGCAAAGCCCCAGTAAGCGTCTGACACGAGTGGGAGGGGATATATCTGCGGTATAAAAATTTTGGATATACTATCAGTGCAGCAACCGATCGAAACTATTGGAATTACTGTTACGTGAAACAATTTATGTGATCAAAGTTTATTGGTCTATCAGATAAAATCCCGGTGTCAAGCAAAAAGTAAGTACTACATTTACTAGCATCAACATGTTTGAGATGTTTTGCATAATGAAGACTATAATATGTAATAGTAAAAGTGTTAAGAATGAACAGTTTACAGGAAAAAAAACTGTAAAGAAAAACTAGGTTTGAGTTTACAAGAAAAAACTGTAAAGAAAAACTGGGTGTGTAATGATAAAATACAATAAGTGTTGGTGAAATATTAGAAATTAATGTGTAACAAAAAAAAAAACCATCAAGAATAAGTTTCAGTGAGGTAAAAATCGAGAAAATCTTACGAACAGCTAAATTTGGCTCTGATACTACGTTCTTCCAGGAACGTACTTTCCCACCCATCACACATTGTGCAGCATTAACCCGCTCTTTATCAAGGGCGTATTACTGGAAAGCTATGTCCGCCCACAGATTATGCAAAAAAAAAAAAAAAAAAAAAAAAATTGGTCACGCTATGATTATTGTGATGTGCTATTCAAAGCGGTTTTATGATATTTTCTATACTAGTCGTGTATGGGGGGGTTTCACTTCATAGATAAACAAATTTATCCATAAAAACATTGGTGAAGTAACAAGGTGATATCTAAAAGTTTGCATCAACCAAGACAAATAACCTCTCTCTCTCTCTCTCTCTCTCTCTCTCTCTCTCTCTCTCTCTGTTTAAACTTTCCTCGCAAAGTCCAGTTCTAAATCATTCTCCAACCTTGAGTGTCAGAGAGAGAGAGAGAGAGAGAGAGAGAGAGAGAGAGAGAATTTGTTGATTTTTCGTAGTAAAAAAAACCATAATAACATATTGCAAGACGAGAGTGTTTGTTGATTTTTCGTAGTAAAAAAAAAAAACAATGACGTATGGCAAGAAACGAACTTACGTAGACTACCCATCTTGTGTATGATCTTTGTTAACAGCCACACGTACTCTCAACTGCCAACAATTTCTATTTCCTTGACACCTATGATACCCACTCTCCTGCCAGCACTTTTACTATAAACTGGACCTATCCAGATACAGACTGATTTCGCATCAACACATTTCAAACGTGTTCTATGTGTAGTTAGTTATAAAACTCTTGGTTGGAAAAGATCGGTAGAAAGGCTGGTTAAACGAAAGGGTAAAGCCTTTTGGAATTAACCCTCATGCATGTTAAACTGAATATGATAAAGGGCACATACATATACATGATATATATAAACACACATATATATATATATATACATATATATATATATGTATATATATATTATGTATATATATATATATATATATACACACACAAATATATATATATATATATATATGTATATATATATACATATATATATATATATATATGTATATATATATATATATATATATGTGTGTGTGTGTGTGTGTGGCTTTAATTTAAGATTGAACAAAATATCAGTCAATGGATAGGTTAAGTAGAATTTGGAAATCGAATCGCCTGACACAACAATAATTCGTAGGAATAGTCATTTAGGTTTATGATGAAAACTCGTATCTACAGTGAGGAATCGCGTGGTGGTCAATAAAAGTAAACAATATTATCTAAATGCTTCCAGCATACCCACTAGAATGTGGTCAGAGCAGAACTGGTTATTCCAGACAGCTACAATCTTTAACTGAAGAATTAAAAGAACCAACTGGGCTGTGATGACCTCCAACAAAAAACCCGAATTATGGCGTTTATTCAATCAACACGATGTCCCAAACAGTTGAGTTTACATAGTAAACAAACAGGAGTAAATATTGTAAAATAGTCTCTAATCACTTTGATAAATACAAATTTTTCTTTAAATAAGAGGCTCCAAAGTTTAGTTTACATAAACGAAGGGGTATAAATATTATAAAATAGTCTCCAATCACTTGAATAAATTTCAAATCTTCTCCAATTCGAAACCTTCTTTACATAAGATGCTCCAAACATTTGAGTTTACATAAACAGAGGAATATTTCCAAACAAACAAGATGCCCCGAACAGTTGAGTTTTACACAAACAAAAGAGGAATAATTGTTGTAAAATAGCTTTCTAATCACTTGAATAAATTCTTAATTTTCATATTCCAACTGTTCCAAATTCTAAACACGATTCAAAACCTTCTTTAAATTCAAAACCCGATGAAAAATAAATTCGGCGATAACTGGCATTAGAACATGCACGCCCATGCACGACTATTTCAAACCGTTACTGTTCCTAGGTCAGAAAAAGGAGAAAGTCTGACCCACTCTAGAACGAGAAGGCAAGAAGAATGCGCAATATCAATTTCACATAAGGAATAAGTATATTTCCGAATTTTAACCAAATAGGCGACCAAAAATTTCTTGAAATGTTGGCATTTACTTGAAAGGTGTTTTTATGTAATGTCGTAAAATCAGGTTAGTTAAGCAACGTTGGGTGTGATCAATACAAGGGCAGGTTATGGCGAAAGGGTAAAGCCTTTTGGCATTAACCCTTATACATGTTAAATTGAATATGGTAAAGTACACACATACACACACACATATTACACTGAATATGGTAAAGTACAGACACACACACATACACACACACACACATATATATATATATATATATATGTGTGTGTGTGTGTGTGTGTGTAGGCTATATATTGTTCTCTATATTTACAAGAAAATTTAATTAAACTTTGTCATATAAAGTAAACACAGTAGTTATGTAGAGCAATTACGCACACACACAGTACACACCTATATGGTTCATAAATTGAAAATAATAATAGTAAAACAGAAAATTCGCCTGGGAAATGAATCTGTGACTGGCTAGGTTTGGATAATAAAGGAAGGTGGTGGTGCTGGGTGATTTAAATGAATTAAAAAATGGGGTTGTGAGTAGGGATGGAGTAAATGACAATAGACTTGTGGTAAAGTGTTTAGAAAGGAATTTCATTGTCGGAGAAATATTATTCCTGTGGAAGAATATCTTAAGCATATTTTGGTAAGAGAAAATAGAGGGGAGTATTTTTTTTAGATCATTCGTTGATAAAAGAACATTAGAAAAAGCTTGAAGAACTGAAAGGCACAGGGCAATGGGATTCAATTTATGAATGTAGAAATGATTCAATTTATGAATGTAGAAATGATTCAATTTATGAATGTAGAAATAACACGTTGAGAACCCTCCCATGTACAAGAGAAGTATGGTTGTTGTATGAAAAAAAAAAATAAGATTAAGCTGTTTAGATCAAATATTTGTGTAGTATATTTGGAAGAAAAAGAACTCTGAAGGGAACAATGTTGAAAGATAGAAATAATAAGGAAAATGTTTCAGCAAATGAAAGGATGGATGTGTGGTTTGAGATACTGTTTACTCTTTTGAAAAGTGTTGGGGACGAAGAGTGCATGAAAAAGTGTTTATAAAGAGGAAGGCCTAAAACGCGCTAAATAAGAATCACTGCTGTAATAAGGAGGCAATTAAAGGGAAGAGCCAAGCCGTGAACAAGTAGAGTTGAACATGCAGTGCGTGCACGATGTTCAATCACAGCTTGATGAACACAACTGCATCGGTGTTCGAAAAGGCTAACACTCGATTTTTATGCAATTGGGGGTCATCTACGATTCAACCATCAATAATACGAACCTAACAATGATAATGACACTTTTATATAATTTTTCCTTCCTGTTTGAGTGTGCTGTATATTCGCCTGTCACTCCCTGTTCGGGGAAATAACTTAATGTGTATTCTAATCTTTTTTTGCATTTATGAATGCACAAGAGTTAATTTTCCATCTTTCTTTATCTCTTTCAGGATCGTCACAAGTTTACTCCTGCTTTACCGGTGCCGCGAAACCGGAGCCTTTGTAATACTAGAGGGAACCTGCCATCAAGCTTACGTAGAAATTTTACATTTAACAAAAACGAAAGTCTAAAATCCTCCAGCACAATAAATCGCCCAACAGTATGAAATCGTGTCTCTTCGGGGCTGCAACATGCTCCTTTACACTGTTCGCCTTCGCCATTTTAGCAACAGTCGAAGCCGTGCCTATGGCAAATCTATGCTACGTCATCACCTGCAGGGAAAACTGCGACCCGGACAAGCCCGAAAAATATCAGCCACAAAGATGCCAGAGGTGCATCTGCCCGGAACGCGGTAAGTGATTGTCTATTTGTCAAGAATACGTGAGTAGGAAGAACATTATTGTTAGTATTATGTCTCTGTCGGACATTAATAGCTATGGTTCTTCAGAATGATTCAAATTTTATTTTATAATGAGCCCTTATTACTGTCTAGGATTCTGTAATATATATATATATATATATATATATATACATATAAATATATATACATATATATACATATACATATATATACATATATATACATATAAATATATATACATATATATACATATAAATATATATACATATATATACATATAAATATATATACATATATATACATATAAATATATATACATATATATACATATAAATATATATACATATATATACATATAAATATATATACATATAAATATATATACATATATATACATATACATATATATACATATATATACATATAAATATATATATATATATAAATATATATATATATATATATATATATAAATATATATATATATATAAATATATATACATATATATACATATAAATATATATACATATATATACATATAAATATATATACATATATATACATATAAATATATATACATATATATACATATAAATATATATACATATATATACATATAAATATATATATACATATATATACATATAAATATATATATACATATATATACATATAAATATATATATACATATATATACATATAAATATATATATACATATATATACATATAAATATATATATACATATATATACATATAAATATATATATACATATATATACATATAAATATATATATACATATATATACATATAAATATATATACATATATATACATATAAATATATATACATATATATACATATAAATATATATACATATATATACATATACATATATATACATATATATATATACATATATATATATATATATATATACACACACACCATCTAAGGAACAAGAAAGGCATTGGGAATAAGTCACATACTAAATCTAATATACGGCCAACCAATGGACAATCGATCCCATGCTTTCTTAACACGGCTTATAACTGCAAGCTATTCTACTGCTCATAATTCTAGTCTCATTCCTCACACGATCATTTTGTGCAAGTGAAATTGGTAAATCCAGAAGTGAAAGAATGCATTCAAGATAATGGATGAAAGACACTGTGTGGGTCGGTTTCATTGTGCAGTCAAAGAGATTTTCTTCAGTGTATACATAGAAAAACAATTCTAAACGGGGATTATCTGAATCACCATTGCCATAAAAGTTTGTCAGTGATTAATGCGGATGCCTTTTCTCGGACCAACCCCTCTTGTTATTTAAGTGTGCATGTATATATTATAAATGCATATATATATATATATATATATGCATACAGTCTCAAATAACACATAGTATATATACAGTATATATATGTATAAATATATATACATACAAACATACATATATACAGGCTCAAATAACATATATATATATATATATATACAGGCTCAAATAACATAGCCTATATATATATATATATATATACAGGCTCAAATAACATACACGCGTTTTATATATCATATACATATGTGTGCGCGCGCGCAAGCGTGGAGAAATTAAAACTAATGATGGTGAGACAATACTGTAAGATAGCACCAAGTGGGGGCGGGTGGCCTATCTAACAAAGAAGCGACAGGTGACTCATGCAGGTAGACAGTTTCGCCTTCCTGCGTTTTCCGTGGAACAAGAAGCACAAGAATTTCCGCTCTAGTGTTGTCTCGATGCTAAAAATGACTGACTCGTTACGAACAGTTTGACAGAGATGGTTTTTGGGTTACTGAAAAAGATATGGGGCGGTAAACGATGTTAGCTTGGAAGCAAAAACAACCACATATGAATGGCAACCTTTCGCAAATTGCTCTTTTCTTTTTTTTTCTACCTACCCGGACCCTGGTTGATGCCATTAAGAATTCTGCTGTTGTTGTGCAATGAAATAATTGGATTTATTTTAGGTGAAGTTCTACATTACATTTGATATTACACTTTAAAATAAATCACATAATAATTTTCGATGTGGTAACGTCCCTGACTGATGAACGCCACACTGGGGTTCGAGTCCCGCTCAAACTCATTAGTTCCTTTGGTCGCTGCCATCTCACCATCCTTGTGAACTAAGGATGGGGGTTTTGGGGGGAGCCTATTGGTCTATCTCCCGAGTCATCATGTGCCATTGCCTGGCCCTTCTTGTTCCTAGCTTGGGAAGAGAGGGGGCTTAGGCGCTGATCATATGTCTATATGGTCAGTCTCTGGGGCATTTTCCTTCTTGCTAAGGCCTCTGCCATTCATGAGCGGCCTTTAAACGTTTAAACTCTCAAAATTTGATCTTCAAGGGAGGTGAACTGTTCTATATATCAATTTGACAATATTCAGTGGCTCTTATGTTTCTTCGTCTACAACCAGATCACAATATAAGATTGTTTTTCAATTTCCTTGTTTTTCGGCTTTTTTGGGCAATAAAAGCAATATACGGCGTGAAATGTTGAATGCATATGATAAGATGACTGCGAATGTCCTATAGATGAGTAGGAGTTCCCTTGATATACAGGACCAGAAAAGCAGCCCTTCAAGTAGAGCAAAAAGTACGCACTACAGAAGGTCGCCCAGTTGCATATCACGGCGACTACCCTTTGCCGCCCGGAACAGTTACGAGTAGAATCTTTAGACCTTGGTTAAGAGTTGCAACATTTTTCCGAAGGCTGTGTTTGACGCACTCACTGCCAAAACTAGAATGAGACGCTTAATTAAAGTACACTGAAGACCTGTAAATATGTTTGTCTATATAACGAAAAATATGTTTTTGCTGTAATATTCATTCAATAATACTGGAAAAAAGCAATAACCATAACAATTAAAATAATAATAATAATAATAATAATAATAATAATAATAATAATAATAATAATATTTGCTACTCGATTTACGAAATTAATAAAAATGTTATTGCTTTTCCAAGTAGGGTTGTAACTTTATTAGTAATAATAATAATAATAATAATAATAATAATAATAATAATAATAATAATGACAAACGAAAAATCCGAGTGATTGAGAAACTTAATTACAAGATAAATGCCACTGAGGCAGCCATAAAATCTATTGAAACCTGCTTAAAAGAGGGTTTACTTCCGAGAAATAATGACAACAACAACAATAATAATAAAGATAATAACAATAAAGATGATGATGATGATGATATTGATAATAATAATAATAATAATAATAATAATAATAATAATAATAATAATAATAATAATAATAATAATAATAATCATCATCGATATATTGCACCCCGGTGAAAATAATACCCAACTATAATCTATTACATCGTAATCGGGTGCAAGATTTGTGTGCTAGATCATTCAATATCTTTGTAATTTTATTGGTGAATTTCACATTCCAAATGAGACTCTTAGTCCTAGTTACAGTAAAATAGTTATAGCACAGCTAATGTATCTATTTATTTCTAATTTCTGGTCCTTGTTCAGTTCAACCAAATATAAGTCTTCAATGGAGACTAATTCATAAGTTACGTACACGGTAATATAAAATATTATAATTATTTGTGTAAAAGCTGTGGATAAAATTTATGACGATGATGCTTTATATAAAAATTTACTAACAACTTGTAACATCTGAGAAAAAAAAATCTAGAACATTAGAAAGATATCAAATCAAGATAGTGCAATACAATACTGCTACTAACTTTGATCAACACTGCACCAGGTAGAAGTTTACCACATACTGTACATACTGGTAGATACAAACTCTCTCTCTCTCTCTCTCTCCTCTCTCTCTCTCTCTCTCTCTCTCTCTCTCTCTCTCTCTCTCTCTCTCATACGGACACACTTGGCTCGATTCTAGATTCAGTTTAGTGGAGTCAAGGTTACTCACTAATGGCGGAACAATAGGAAAACTACAACCTGGGGATGAAATTGATGCAGAGAATAGCATCACCTGTATATGTAACAAACTTGTCTAAAAGCCAAAACATATGTGTACAGTATATTATAGTAAAAGCAATGGGCCGAGAACACTGCCCAGTGGAACATTAGATATTACATGCCTATAATCAATGTGAAAACCTACGAAGAAAGGCAACCCCAAATACCTCTTTTGAGAAATAGCAGTCCCTTTGCCAATTTTGCCCAAAATGAGACTCCTTTTCTTTAAAACTTCTATGCAATCTATTACTTGAACATTCAACACAGTAATGCTACATAAAGGCCTACCTACTCCCATCGGTTTAGTTCGAAATTGGCGCAAACAAAGGCCGCAGTAAAATCAAGGTCATACATAGGAACGTCTAGACAGCAATCAAGAGATTTCTGAAAACTAATATATACAGTATATATATATATATATATATATATATATATATATATATATATATATATATATTATATATATATATATATATATATATATATATGTATATAATGCATATTTATACACATATATATACATACAGCTATATTCGTGTGTGTGTGTGTGTTATGGCCAAACATGGGGGACTGGGAGGCAATAAGCCACTGTTCTGTTAAAAATATCACCGTAATACTTTATTACGATTAATCATGATCAAAACCGGGATTAATACAAAATAAGTTTCCCATTTTATCTAGTCAATTACTGAAATACAGGTATAATTTCTTTCGTGAGATAATTGGTCCAATTTCAAATAAAAAAAAAAAATCTATGCAGTCTTCTTATTTTCTAAGTGGCCTATAACTTTCCAGGTGTTAAAGTGCGGCCTGTCAATAACACAAACTCTTGGTACAGTTGCAAGCCACACAGAATACAACTAACAAAATGATAGGTGTCGAAATTAAGAATATCTAGTGGAACACCGGTATTGTCTCAAGCTAAATGAGCAGTGAGCCTGCCTGTGTGATAGTGTAACTGCGAGAGGAAAATTGAATGACGAGTGACGAAGTTATATTTTATATGACAGCCTTAACACTTGCATTCAGTTATCAGAATCCTGTGGTCTACTACACCATACCTCTTATTCTCAACACATTGCATCTTTAGTAAATTTTAACCATGCTAGAGTTGACATCATTTTGCTAGCTGAACGTTTCCGGATAAACAATAACCTGATTTCCCTAGGGGAAGGCCTTAAAACTTACTTCACTTTACTTTAAGGGGTGCTTATGTGGTCCTGTACAGCAGGGGAACCCTTCTCTCTACAGGACCTCCCAGGTCGTTTTATATTGTTCATTCGGGACTATTTAACATTTCACAATGTGTATTGCTCGCTTACTATTAGATCAAGATAATGGTTGTTTATTGATGAATGTTTTAAAATTCAACATCCCCTACTTCACACTTCACAGCCCTTAGCCATGTAGGCCTGGGTCTTCCAAATCTTCTAGTGCCTTGTGGAGCCTTGTTAAAAGTTTAATGAAGTAATCACTATTGGGGAGCGCGAATAGCATGCACAAGCCATCTCCATCTGCCCCACACCATGATCTCATCCATACAACACTCAAGTAATCTCTCTTATAGTTTAATTTCTAATCCTGTCCTGCCATTTAACTCCTAATATTCTTCCGAGGGCTTTGTTCTCAAATCTACAAAATCTCTTATATATTGTTCCATTGTCATACCATGACTCGTGTCCATACTTTAACACAGATATCACTAAACTGATGAATAGTCTGATTTTTATGTTAATTTCAGGCGATTTGATTCTAAAATTTTACTTAAACTAGCCATTGTCCGGTTTGTTTTTGTTTTCTCAATCTTTCATTGATCCAATTCTCAAGACCCTGTATTACAGATAATTACTTCATAAATATTTAAGTGATTCTATCTCAGTCCTTTCTTCTGTCAATGATACTTCATCTTCCATTGCATATTCCGTCTCATAATCTCAGTCTTTCCTTTATTTATCTTGAGTCCAAACTCCTGTGATATTTCATACATTCTGGTAAGCAAGCATTGCAAATCCTGTGGCGTCCTGCTAATGAATTAGGACAGCATCATCAGCATACTCTAGGTCAGCTAATTTCCTATTTCCAATTCTCTCTAATCTGTCTCCACCATCCCCAAATGTTCTACGTATTTCAAAATCAATGAGAAGGATAAAGAGCATAGGTGACAACACATTCCCTTGGAGTACTTCGCTGTTCACAGGAAATACGTTTAATAGGACTCCACTAACATTAACTTTGCACTTGCTATGCTCATGAAGAGACTTGATTAAATTTATATGTTTAAGAGGAACTACATAATCACGCAGGACTACCAAATTGGTCGGTGCACACTTTTAAAGGCTTTTCTTAGTCCACAGATGCAATCAAAAGTGGATTTCTATTTTCTACACATTGTTGTACATCGTCTAAAAATTCAAATTTGGTCAGTGCAACTTTTACCATTTCATTTCGGCCAATATCATCTCAGCAGTTATTCCTTTGTATCCTCCCACCCTGCTCGTAATACTATGTATGCAGCTAATTCTAATAGTCATGCTTTCTCCATCATGAGACTCAATACTACACTATTCTAGAAGTTTTATTCTAGATGAGACCAAATTGTAGAATGATTTTCCTAATCGGATAGTTGAGTCAGTAGAAATTCAAAAGTTCAAACTTGCAGCAAACGATGTATGTTGAACAGACTGACATAAGTCTCTCTTTGTAGTTTATATATGAAAGATCTGTTTTAATGATGTTACTCTTCTTAAAATATTTTATTGTTTTAATGTTGTTACTGCTCTTAAAATATTTAATTTCTTTTCATATATTTTATTTATTTCCATATATTTTATTTATTTCCATATATTTTATTTATTTCCTTATTTCCTTTCCTCACTAGGTTATTTTTCCCTGTTGGAGCCCTTGGCTTATAGCATTCTGATTTTCCAACTAGGGTTGTAGCTTGGCTAGTAATAATAATAATATCCAGGGGCTTTTCATCTGAGTTTTTTAATGATACCTTTGACTTCCTGCAAACACACTGAATTCATTCATGGCCACATCAAGGTCTTTCTCAGCTTTAGGTATATCAAGTCAAATTATTCCCCATATATCTCCTATTCATGACCTCAGTAAAGTATTCCATCCAAGTCTTGCTCCATTAAAATACAAGTTTTAAACACAGTTAAGTTCTTTTCCAGATTCAATCTATCCTACAACTAGCAAACACCCTGCTATAAAAATATTTAAAGAAATAACCATGGGGAGAGAGATAATGTCCTTAAAATGTTTTTTTACTTCACTATTTTTCCTCTAGTTTATTTCCTTGTTTCCTTTCTTCACTGGGCTATTTTTCCCTGTTGGAGCCCTTGGGTAATAATAATAATAATAATAATAATAATAATAATAATAATAATAATAATAATAATTTTCTTCGTTTTTCAGAACTTGGTCGTTTTGACCCGAATGCCCAGTCCATCCCGGAACGTAAGTAGAGTATAATCTTATCTAAAATAGTTTTCTTACATTTCTAATTGCTTGTCCACAATATTGTACTGATAATCCCACAATAATATTTTAAAATGCAGTCCGTCAAGGGTAAATTTTGAGAAAAGCTCTAATAAACAAAAGTTTCTGACCTATTGTGATTTCGCATTCTGGCGAGACCAGAAATCTAAATTGAATCCTACTGGTAACCTCCAAAGTAATAATCTCTTTTGCCTATCCTATCTCAAAGGAATAGCAGCCATGGAGTCATCCATATCAGAGCTTAAAGCAACGACTGGAGTACAACTTAGTGTGGTAATACTTATGCTACTGGTGATGGTTGTGATATTCGTGCAAGGGGCTGACAATATTCCAAAGCTTGAGCTTCCTGTTCTCTTCTGTAAGAAGAAAATCACCGACTCTTCTAAAGCTATCGCACCAACGAAAAACTGTATCAGTGCTCCTGACAGCTTAACAATTAGCAGAATTGCCGATAAGCAGGTAAGAAATTGGTACACTCCGTCAAAAATAGTTACTAAAAAAATGCATGTAGAATGTGTAACGTGTGAAAACTATCCTGTATGCAAATCTATTTCCTTCCATGTAAATATTAAAATCCTGGATCTTTACAGAGTGATAGCAGCATTCACATAAGAACATCATCCATATCACAATCAGCCCCAAATGATACAAGCCTACTAGTTCGGCCTTCAAGCCGGAGAATGAGAGAGCCGTCTGAATCCTCTTGTCCTGAAGAAGGAAATGAAATTGGATCTCATGGATATGACAATCTTGCTCTGTCAACTTCCACCATTGACATGACAACAGCAAACAATACCACGAGTGCTTCAACAGAAACACTAGACCATGGGATCTCCACAAATACTCTCCATACTACACTGCCTTCAGAGGACTATCAAGCTTCAGAAGAAAATACCACGACGAGGATGTGATCCACCTAAGTTTAAGTCATACATCACGTAACCAGAAAGAAATGTGTTATATCAAATAAAGATAGCATTATACAACCAACAAACTCTTATTTAAATACAATTATTTCAACTTATTCAGTAAAGGCCATATAAATCCGTAGATATACACCTGCAGTTCTGCTACTATTTGCAAGTTCCATTGTCATTTGTGTTTAAAATTTACCTAAAATATTCACAAAGTTGGATTTATCATTAATGATGTGTGTATCATCATCTCAGTCAAATACAAGTGTGTGTATTTCTACAAATTGGGTTCAGCTTATTACAGCTGGTTCTAACGGCAAAATTATGAGATCTTGCATAATACTGGTAATTCTCACCCTGATTATCTACCTCATGACAGTTACACTTAAACACAACTTGAACAGAATAATTCTTCCTATAGTACTGTATTTTATGTCATGCATACAGGATTTGCAAGTTTGATACCAGTGGTTGGATTCCAAGCTTGTTTTCTTTTCTTCTCCTTTCTACAAATCAGTGGTACGATTTGTGACCCACTTTTCCATGTATGAAACAAATAATTGCCCCCTTTGACCTTGCAATCATAAGTGTGTTCATTATCCTCACCTTGCATTTGCGACTGTCAGACAATATCTGTACCTTAAACTTACTCTTAAAGTCTTACTTAGCAGACACCTGGGCATTGACTTTGTCTAAGGCTTCAGCTGCTAGTATACGCTGAGGCAACTTTAGTCAAGATCTATTGGGTCAGGGGACTCAACATAGTCTATCAATGACTACCTTCCTCCCGTTCGGGGGGGAAAGGGGGCCTATTTGAGACCACTGACTTCCCTCACACAAGATAATACCTGCATACAGGTAGATTCTGACTTTCCTTCCTCGGTGTCAGGAGACTTTGGCAAGCAGGTTAAGGAAGGACGCCAACCAACGTGCCCGAATCCTCTGAGAAGTATTCTAGTACAGGTATCCTCCATCTATGACACTGTGCTCGGTTGGCATAAAGTAGGTCTATGACCAATGTATGCACAAGCTACGCTTGTCTCTTCTAAGTGGTGAGTAAGGTCTAGATGGACTTTCTTCGGCATCGCGGAATAGGGAAGCAGCAGCCTCTGAGATCTAGGGTTCCTCACGTAACGTAGGATTGTCCAAAAGCTTAAAGGCCAAGTCCTTAGGGATTGTACTCCAATTCTTTACTTTCCCTGGCAAAGGATTTTTCCACCAAAGAGGCTAGAATACTTGTGGTGGAATCTCTGGTTCTCCCAAACTCTGAATCTTGATCCTTCAAAGGAAGCAACTTGGAAGATTCCTGTTTCTACTTTGAACATTAAGCAGAGGAGGGAGACCTTCTGATTCGATTGGGGAGAGCTTGAACTCGTCTACAAATGAGATCTCCCAATAAGATCTCCCTATGAGACCTAGAACCCTTACGTGTTCAATGCAGCAACATGTCCTACGCTGGAGGGATCACTTACCGATGAAGCTTATGCATTCTCTGGTCTAACTTGACTGAAGCCATACCTGGTTCCTGCCATGAAATGTTAACCTCCCTAGAGGTTTTGGGCCTAACTACTTACTCCTGTGTCCTGGCATATTCAGGTGTTGTTCCAGTCTAGAAGAGCAAAACCGGAGCGTGCTTGACAGCTGATGGGGCAACGTTAGTATCGGTCTCCGTTTTTTATTTAAGGTCACCTGTAATTTGCATTAGAAGGTTAGCGAGCATGAGGCAATCATAGGGGAAAATTCTCTTCTATCGACAGGAAAGTACAGCCCTTCTGTCTAATTAGATTTTGTGTGGTCATAGATGCAGAGCCCGCAGTATGCGGGCACACTGCTAAAATCTGCCCCCGTAAATGAATGCAATCGTGGATCTAGCAAAGAAAACAGCACCGTAGGTTTGCGTGTCCTCCGAACCTGAGGTATAGGTGGCCGTGATTTCTCCGACTGTCCTCATACATTTGACAACACTGAGATTACCAAACAGTTCTTCTCTCAAGGGGTTAACTACTGTACTGTAATTGTTCAGTGGCTACTTTCTTCTTGGCAAGGGTAGAAGAGACTCTTTAGCTATGGTAACCAGCTCTTCTAGAAGAGGGAAACTCCCACATCAAACCATTGTTCTCTAGTCTTGGGTAGTGCCATAGTCTCTGTACCATGGTCTTCCACTGACTTTAGGTCGAGTTCTCTTGCTCAAGGTACACTTGGGCATAAAATTCTATCTATTTATCTTCCTCTTATTTTGTTAAAGTTTTTATGGTTTATATATGAAATATCTATTTCAATGTTACTATTCTTAAAATAGCAAATTTTAATTACTTTCATTTCCTGGTTTCCTTTCCTCACTGGGTTATTTTCCATGTTGGAGCCCTTGGGCTTATAGAATCCTGCTTTTCCAACTAGGGTTGTAGCTTGGCAAGTAATGATGATAATAATAAAGCGCACTGACAACAGCAAGCGAGCACAAGCCATGGGGTGTGAAGCACTGAGCGTGTGCTGATGGCTAGCATAATTAATAGTGCTATCCCTCACCTCAGGTGAAGGGAGTACATTTTGTTGCACCAGGTGCGCATGACAGGTGATGCATGCTGCAGGCAATGAGAGGTCTTCACGTGTAAAACATAAAGAGGATCCTCATGCAGGACTTGATCCTGAGGCTCACACACGAAGGCGTGCTCATAGACGCACTCTAGTGCTTGCTCTGAAGAGCTAGAGCGCTCTAGCACAGGTACGTGCTAGTACTAATGAGAATTCTGTAGAGCTGGAAGCACCACAGGAAAGGGTAACAAATAGCACTTGCTCATACCAGCCATCAGGCCCCGAAAAGCCGACAATCTCGGAAGGGGAGCAGGGATGCTTGGCTCCATGTTAAGAGCCTCTTTGCTCATTAACACGCACATCCCTCCCGTCAGTAGTATATGTAGGAGAAACACTTGCATGTGTGTCACCTGCGGCAGAAGGAGAAGCATCTGGGGGCAAGAGAGAGAGAAGAAATTCTCTCCTTAGCTTTAGAGGAAGACGAGACTCCAGCTGGAGCAAAAACTCTCTACTGGTGAGTCCCAAAGCCAACACCTCCAGCAGTCTGTCCTTTGAATGGGAACCCTTCAGACCTAATGAAGGCCACAATACATGTAAAGCATCCTGGACGTCACGCTTCATTCGAGAGGGTGGGCCTCCTATTTCGCCAGGGAAAAATTAAAAAAATAAAAAACTCCCTGCATCGAGGATTGCACTATGGTTAAAAATCCATTACTCATCCCCAAGCAATCCCCGAAAGAAGACCATGGGGAAGAGCCGGAAGGAAGAGTACCAGGGAAGAGGGAGACAGAGAATGAAGAAACCCTATTGGAGGATAGCCATTCCTGACACTCATCACAGGGTGAGGGGTGCCTGCAGAAGTGTCCTTTGTAAGTCAGGTACAACATGTGAGGATGTGTTTCCCTTTTAGATAAAACAGTGCATCATCAATGGCCCGACACTCTCAAACAAGTTCGCATGTTTGGCATTTACACTGTATACCCTCGTACAATCTGAAAAAAAGAATCAAGAGCAAGCCAGTCCTCTGGTAGGTAAGAACAACCATTCAAACCCATGGCTAAAATCTAAGTGAGTTGTCAGTGAGCAATTGGGTGGGGCAAGGGTTCCCTGCTTCCAACTGATAACTATTGGTCAGTTCTTTTAATGTACCTGTACTCCAGCTTGGCTGTTATCTCTCTAGTGGAAAGGATGTTGGTTTCTATATGAACAAGAACAAAGCTGTGATTATCTTCATCCAATTCATTTTGTTCAACTTACTACTGTACATCAAAGATGTGGTAATCCAACCATAACTTCTACCAGATTTTTAATGCTAAATTTCTGCCAGCAGTAGTAGACTGTCCGGGTACCATCCTGCCTGCGACCACAGCAGAGTTATCAGTCACTAATAGGTTGGTTACAGATATCACCCTGATGAGGTCATTCCTCAAGAGGCAGAACAGTGGGAATGTGTAAATGTGGACCTGGCACTGGTTCCTGGTTGAGGAACGTTGCAAAGGTCTACTACTGATGAACTCTACAAAGTCATTACTTTGTTGCTCATCAAGACTATCGAGTGGCCCGAAAGGAGCTACTGTCTTGAAAATGTTGAAGAGCAAGAAAAATTCCTATCAATTCTATGAGGTTTATATGGCAAAGCCGATCTGACTTGGACCATAGTCTGGAGGCCATATGCGGTAGCAGGTGAGGCTCCCCACCCTTCTGGATTCTCTAAGCAGTCATGGTGGTAGAGGCTGCTTTGAAGATTTTCTATAACAAATGAGCCTCAATAGAGACCACTGTTGGTTTACGATTGGTCTGCGAGACCTGTGGTACAGGAGAGCTTGACTGGGTGGCATGACCTACCCCTATTGGCAAGACAAACACAAGCGCACAGCCGTAAGAGCACAAAAGCACAAAAAAGAGGTAGAGCATACTCAAAGGGTTGTGAACACACGCGTGGCACACTTGAGACTGACGTGCAAGCAAATGACACAATCACTTTCATCCTACCCAGGCCAGTGTGCACAGGGGACTGGAGACTCAGCGAATGTCTCAAGTCTACAGTGGTGTGTTGGGCGACCCACTGGTTAGCCGGAGGATCGCGAAAACGATCGTCCGAGTCCAAAGAGCTCAGCTCCAAAGAATTAAGGTGCGCAGGTGACAAGTTGCACTAGCACTTCTAACCTACTTGTGGAGACAACCTCTCATGCCTGAAAGGGCGTCTGCTGAAATTACCCGTAGGGTTGGCAAGCTCAGAAGAGTTCCTGTCCTCATATTGAGTTTGCGAACACTCATCCCGAGGGGTAAGAACTCTGGAGAAACACTCACCCGAGCGCTACTTAGCAGATACTCTGATGGGAGAGGATCTCCCGTGGAGGACAAAGGTCCGGGGGCTAAGAAACCGAGCAGGAGGGATTCCCTCCCGTCAGCACTAGAAAGGTAAGTGCTGAAGCCAACCCCTGTTCTGCTGAGCCTCTACAAACTAACACCTTCAGTAGCCTATTTTTGACGATGCCCTACAAACTAACACCTTCAGTAGCCTATCTTTTGACGGAGCCCTACAAACTAACACCTTCATTAGCCTATCCTTCAACGGGGAACTCAAGAGTCCCAAGGGAGGCCAAAAGAGAAGTATAGTATCTAGGGATGCAGACTCTGCAAGGGAGGAAGGTTTCACCATCTCACTAGTGAAAACGGGGAGAACTTCCTAACCCGAGGGCAAAATGGCCATCGCTTTTGCTCAATCAACTGCCGGAGGAGGCTGAATGAGAAGAGGCAGAGAGGAGGGTACAAGGAGAAGGAGGAAGAACTTGTGATGTCTTTGACTTCAAGGAAGACCCCAAAGGTGAAAAATGCCTTTAAGACTTTTCCTTCCTCTTCCTCCCATACTGTTCCCACTGGGAAGATGGATACTCCTGAAACTTGTCGCATTAAGAAACCTGCATGCAAGAGTGTCCTCTGCACATAGGGCAAAGCCGGTGAGAATTACATCTCCACTTTTGATATGAACGTGGCAGGACAAACCTGCAAGTCGTGCATCCTCAAGAAGGAACACCGCACACAACTGCGAAGGAAAAAGCAAAAGATTATTAATGTAAGTCAATTCTGGAAGCATGGAAGAGAACATCCACTCTCAACCAGGGCTGAAATCAAAGTGGAGTTGTAGTGAGGGGGGGGCGGTGTTTCCCCACTACCCATTTGTTAAAAGTTTTTATAGCTATGTTCTAGCCCGCGCTTTTATCTTCTCCTACATAAAGAACGAGGTTGTATTTGTGTCAGAAGAAGTAAGGATTGAAATGTTCACTGGTTAGGAACATTCATAAGACAAAAACAACAACAGGGTACAGGGTACAAAATAGTTTTTCAATATAATCATGACAGAGGAATTGAACCTAGATCTTGAAATCCTTTACACATAGGCTAGTATGTTAGTAGAAGGATGTGGAAAGGAATGGCCTACAGTCCAAGTCGCTAACTAATCACAGCATATAAACCCCAGTTAAAGTTTTTATGAAGTTTGGAAAGGTCACAATTAAATAACATTTCACATAACACTACAGGGTTATGATACTTGGCTTTTCCTTTGCCTGCAGAATATTCTTTTTGTTACCACTACACTAATAGCCTACCATGGTTCCAGCCAGCAGTTAAGTTCTACTGATTGTGTGGGCAAACTTATGCTAACATTCCTCCTCTTCTTGTATTTCCTCCACTACTTATCAACAGTGCAGCCCTTTCTAACCCTAAGCCTCTCAAGTTCTGTCCTGGAGATTTTCTTTCCAATCATTTACTTTTTTCTTTGGTACTAATACTATGATCTGTAGCCAACCAGTAGTGGCTCCAAACCAACTCCTGCAAATTCTTTTCAACGATTACATTTGCATCCCTCCTAAATAGCCAGAAAAATACTTCAGTAACCGAGTATGTGTAACAACATTGTTTGAGCATCATATCATTTGAGGGTTAGGTACTTTATTCATCCATGTTGTAACTATTATTGGATTCCATCTTCCATGGCCACCAACCTCTTTCTTTTGGCAACCAATATGTTTTGTAATATGCTTTTAATATCTACTGCACTTAGAATCATAGTACGGAACTGTACTTATGTCTTACACTTAATCATAATTTTGATTATAAGTCCTGCACACACTTTACAATAAGCAGCTCCTTTTTAGGAACCAATTCCTATAATGTTATTAGGATGCATTTCCCTTTTTTTACTGGTGCCGCTATCATGAACAGGGATAAAATACCTGACGATTAGCTGTTGGTAATCACTCAAAACTCATATTACTGCTATCACAGAAGAACAAAAATCAAAAGGAAACCAATAAGCATTACTTAACGTAGATAACATTCCTTGTCAAAATCAAAAGGTGGGACCTTCAATATCAAACATGACTTCATGAACAATCACAATTTTACTTGATTTATGACCACATATGTATTTACAAACAGGGTCTAGATATAAAGTACACAAAAAAATTCTTCAATAAAATTAATTTTAACAATCAAAGGGCTTTCAATATACAGCATTGAGCAACTTATGAACTAAAAAAAATTAGAGTAAACCTTCAAGAAGCAGGATCAAGTTGAAATCTACAATAACTGACAACTGGGAGCAATATTGCTTGACATTCTATCCTTGCTAATTATAATATTTTTGGTTTAATATACTTCAAACACAATAAATTAGTACTGAATTATTACTTTGACCTGACCAAAAAGTTTGCCCCAGTGAGTAAGCACAAGGAACTCATGTCTTGTGAAACTAAACAATACACTTCATGGTTATTACATAGAGTATGACAATCTTTCCCTATTTATGAGATTCCTTTCTTTAAGTATTTATTCTGGCACTAGAATGATGCCTTACAAAGCTCATCTTTTTCTGCAAAGCTTCTCATATTTCCCTTCTGCATTTAACATTTGTAACATAATAACCAAATCCATCATTGCCTGAGTTACAAGTAGGCCTACACCTTATAATATCTGCTTGACAGGGTTAACATCACAATGAATGAACTCAAGTTAATTATGCCAACATGAAAAGTTTGTACCACTCTCTTCTAAAATGACAAACATATTTCTTAGTCAAGTTCTGGGAAAAATATTAATATAATAGATTTCCCATAATGGTTGAAACTGTAATAATACCAAAATAAATTATATTTAAGGAAGAGTAACGTAAGACAAACCTTTCCAAACTAATTGTTACAAATGTCCCCGAGTCTCTTAAGGACTTTGTTTTATATGAAGCAAAAGAGAAAAATAGAAGTTTTGAAGACAGTTCCTGCTCCTTAAATGCTACACATAAATATATTCTATTTACATCAAGAATTAGTTAACAAACATAAATCTCTGTAAATACAGTAGGCTCCATATGGTTGATAAATTTCCAATAAAACTTATTAAACAAATAGAATTATCAAACAAAGAATTCTTGTATTAAAAAATGTATAAAAATACTGTACAGTATTTGTATACAAACTCTGGCTGATATAGGTTATAATAATCTAATTTCTCGAGAAATTTTCTATTGCTTCCCCACCAACATACTTTTGGCAATTGCGGGTTCAATAAGTGTAACTAATACCAATTCATACAATGATCATCTGGAAATAGTGTATGCATAATTTCTGCAACCGTTAGCCATCCTACAGATAGATATACGACGAATAAGTATAAAACGAAATTATAGCAAGGTTCAAATCTTAACCTAACCTAACCCTTTAGGCTTGGTTTCCACTTGTGGGACGATTGGTTCCTCAAACTTAAAAATTTAACCTATACTGCCTGGCCTAAGAAGTTACAAAATATTATATTTGAAATTGTAACTCTGCGAGATAATCGCTTTTGTAATATTGCACATATAAAAACACTCCTTACCTCAAATTGGGAAGTCTAGGCTGAATCCTCTGTCATCTAGGTTCTTGTAGGCTACCATTACTTATCTATATCTTTATAAATCACATTCCCGAGGGAACACTTTGATATATCGGAGCTATTTTACAACCAAAGTAAAGATAATGTAGTAAATAGCAACTGAAAGTACGATACACGAAAATACTAAGGTCTTTTTCCCCCAAAAAATCACGAAATTTAAAGGGTTCTCAACATGAGGCAACGAGATTGCAGACGTATTTACAAAAACGCAAGAGCTGCTAAATGCGCATTGCCGAGTGTCAATGCATTACCTTCAAGAAGCCAAAAACTATGAATTAGTATTTAAATAACAATATTACTCTAATTTGTATTAGCATATATGGACCTATAATTTATTTGCTTTACATACTTCCTAAAGAAAACATTTAAAAAAACGCAAGGGCTTCTAAATGCACATTACAGTCTCAACGAATTGGCTTCAATAGGCCAAAAAAAAAGGAAAAAAAATATATGAATTAGTATTTAAATTACAATATTACTCTAATTTGTATTGGCATATATTGACCTTTACCTTACTTGCTTAACATCCTAAAGAAAAACAGAGCGCCCGATCATTTTGTAATAGCAAATACCGTTTGGGCGAGAAATTAAAATACGTACAATAAGTGTATCATGATTAATCTCACAATATAACTTCTATACTTTTGAGGAAACCTACAAACAGTTCTTCCTTAAGATACATTATTAAAGTTATTTCATGAAGATATAAACAAAAATCAAAATATCTTAATACTGCTTATCAATACTCACTGTCCACATTTGTTTATACTTCCGTTTTCCTTTTTACCTTTCCACGGGTAAAACTACAACAATTATGTCGCTACTCGAAATCACTTTTTCCGACTCATGGGGAAGTACTAACTTATTTTCTATCCTGGGTAATAATAATTTCTTTCAGTACAGAAGGACAGCATGATTGCAAGAGCCCTTGTTTAACCGGAAGGGCAAGGCAATATAGAACAACAACAACCACTTGGCCAATATGTCTTAGCCTACAAGAATATCCTATTTACATTTTGTCTTTCAATCATTTGCACTTCAAAACAGGATTAAGGAAATCCATGCGATAGACCTGGATAAGCGTATTGGGTCTTTGTGCATTCCTTCTCTTGTTGTGGCATTTAATATAAATTGCACACTTCCTGCGTGGTTTTTTCTTGGCCAAAACTATGACATTAAATTCTACAATAGGCCCTTGGAAACTCACACTCCCTAAGGGGCCTTGGCGTCAGATTTCCCGTGTCCCATTTGACAGGCCTATACCTTAAGCTATTGCAACTGAAAGACAATTTGCAACCATGGAATCACAAAAATATAGCCATCAAATATTACTGGATATTTAGGCTATATAAATAAAAAAGAACTTCCGCAGAAAGTTAATGGCACTGAATACTAAGTAGTGATCCCCTTGATGCTAAATATTGCAGTTCAAATGCACTAACCATGTAGTGACCGGTCGGCATGAAACCGAATATTGCACCTCCAATAACAACAGATTGGATATCTGTAGAAAGAACAGAAATTTTAACTCTGGTCACTGAATATGTTGCCTTAATTAGTTGTGGCAAACAAGGAATTTTCTACAAACAATATGAGAATCTCGCTCATATCTTGGTATTGATAGGGCGGTTGGATGGTAGATGATTCATGGATGGCAAAGTGGTCTGCATGGTGTTTGCTGAAACTTGCGAACCTATAGTATCTAAAGAAGTGTTGTGAACGCCATTAGTGTCGATGGTTGAAGTGGAGAGACCAAAGTTGTCATAGCCTCCGGGGGTGATGTCGTTATCTTCCTCTGGACAGGTCGATTCTGAAGGTTGTCGTGTCCTGAAGGAACGGGGCTGAGGCTCTAAGCTTGTGTCGCCCAGTGTCGATGGACTAGACTCAGCGGGTCGTCTTAGTTGAGGGCTAGAGTCACTCTAGAATAAGATAATCGAATCAATATTTGTAGTGCGACGAAAATAAAATACAGCTATAATAAGTAAATGATTTTTAAGATTATCGTTTGTATAAAATAAAATAAAACGTTTGCATTCAATGACAATGTTCATAATTTGATAATCAACGATAAAAAAATCCTCCTAAACTCACAAAAAATAACCACATTACCAGGTGATTGGCAACATAAACCAAATTATATATACATAAAGCTGTTCTTAAAAGACGATTATGTTGCATTTGTTAATAGGTATATGCGAAAATTCATGTTACTCTTATGTAAAGTATGCTATCTACCTGGTGGCTCACATAAGGAGCACCGTTATAATTTAAAGAAGAATATTAAAAGACTAACCTGGTGGTCGGCTAACCTGCCAATGGAGGTTGGCATGTTACCGCTTTGCTCCTTGGTGGCAGCATTGCCTTTCTTCTTGCAGAACAGAACGCGCTTGAACTTCAGAAGAGGATTTTCCATGCGATAGAGAAACAACAAAACGAATGCCAATAAGAGCAGTAATACCACGGCCAGAAGCACACCAGTCATCGTCTTTAATACGAACAAAGATGATTCCAATGCATCTAACCCTGGAATAAACAATTACACCATAAGCGTTGAAATGTAGAATAAAATCAAGAGTAGTATTGGTATGGAGATACTGAAATTCGATGCAAAACCTTCAAGAGACTGTTCAACCTGTCACCGATAGGCAGCCAATTAAAAGCTTTGTATATATAAAAATATTTCAAGACTAGAAAGGGAACTCTGTAGAGCGCATACCTTCGCCTATACTATGTTGTATATTTCGATAGACAATAAAATTATGCACATTTTGGCACTAGTTTCATAAAAATTGGATAAAAATTGACCACGATATAGCAAAAAGACGTCTTTGACCTTTTCGTTACCTTGACCTTTGATCCAATTAGTTCTAAAATCTAGTCAAATCGTCCTTGGAGCATGGCCTATCATCCCACCAAATTTCATGCGATTCAATCAAATAATTTTTGAGTTACGCGAATCACACACAAAGAAAATACCAGCATAAATAAACAAGGGTAATGGCATCACTACAGCATGTTGTATTTACAAGATAGGCAATTGAATCATGCACATTTTGGCACTAGTTTCGTGCAAATCAGATCAAAATTGGCCACGATACGGCAAAAAGACATTTTTGACCACTTCGTGACCTTGTCCTTGTCTTTTGACCCACTCACCCGGGTCACCCCCCAAAACCAAATCCAATTGTCCCTGGATCATGGCTAATCATCGCACCCATTTTTGTGAGATTCTGTCAAATAGTTTCTACCTATGCTAACTTCGATGTTTTGATAAACGTATGTTTGTATGTCTGTCTGTATATTGTGATTACCATTACTCAAATACTATATGACCGAATCTCATAAAATTTGGTGGGATGATTAGCCATAATCCAAGGACAATTTGATAAGATTTTGGGAGTGATTGGGTCAAAAGTTAAGGCCAAAGTCACAAATAGGCCAAAAAGTCTTTTGGCCATATGGTGACCAATTTTTATTTGATTTGCATGAAACTAGTGTCAAAATGTGCATAATTCAATTGCCTATATTGTGATATACAACATGATATAGGCGAAGGTATGCGATCTACCGGGTGCCCATTCTAATTCAGGTTTGTGATACGTTTTTACTTTTTTGTGACTTTGGCCTTGACTTTCGACCCAATCACTCCCAAAATCTAACCAAGTTGTCCTTGGATCATGGCTAATCATCCCACCAAATTTCATGAGATTCGGTCAAATAGTTTTTGAGTTATTCGAATTACAAACACACAGAAAGACAGACAAACAAGCCTATCAAAATATAATCTTTGCAACAAAGTTGGTGAAGGTAATAACTAGGGGATAATATATTTGTTGATTTAATTATAAAAAAAAAACGACAATATATCATACAATTTTCAAGGCAAGTTATTCAAGCATGGCTTTACAAAAACATACATAAAAATGTATTTTGCATATCACTGACGTATGTTGAAAAATCTAAATTAAACTATACTCTAACGAAAATGCAAATTACACTAAACTACAGGCCTCTACAGATACTGTAACTTGTTATCCTGTAAGGGCATCACTCTATACTACTACTATTACTACTACTACTACTACTACTACTACTACTACTACTACTACTACTACTACTACTACCGTATTTCAAGTTACTGGTGAGTTCGAAAAATCAATCTTGCTAACAAATAAATGAATCTAACATTTAACAAATTGGTAGTTATTCCTATCGCCAAAGGTTAAAGAAAAAGTGAATCTTCAGGTATTACCATTCAAACCTAGATATATGTCTACTGCAAGTTCTAGAGCCTTTTAAATATGCGGCCCGAGACAATACAATAAGCTCCCACGAGACATCCAAATGATTGAAGATATTGAGGCTTTCAAAAGGAAACTGAAGACTTTCTTATTCTGGGAGTCCTTTGACAGAGATGATTTAACAGTAAATGAGCAATACGTGATATGAAATGTTGAATACTCTGAACGAAGAAGATAAAATGACAGTGGAGGTTCTGTAGATAGTAGGGTTCCCTTGCTGTATAGCAGTGGTTCCCAAACTATCTTGCCTGACGCCCCCGTTTTGCTTCCAGTAGACCCGTACGCCCCCACTCCTCTCTTTTTTTTTATATGAAATGATTCTTACATTTATTTCTTAGCATTGTACAGTAAAACAGATTTCTGTTTGTATTACATTTTAATAATGAAAGCCACTCAAACAAATAATAGTACATTCCAGTAACTAAAAACGAAACATTTGGTTCAAAGTGAGCGAAAACAAGTTTGATCATTAGCAAATTGGCAAAATTGAGTTGCAATTTTAAGAATAGATAATTTGAAAACATGGCATATAATATTTGGAAATACTTATGAGACGAAGGCACAATTTCTGGTCAAATTTAGTGAGATGGATGCATGTATGTAATGACAGACATTTGTTCTTTTAATGATTTTATTATTCTATGAAACAAGTAATTTCGAGCAGATGACTTCATGCCCCCCTTGTATCGTCCTCACGCCCCCCTAGTGTCGGTGCGCCCCCCAGTTTGGGAACCACTGCTGTATAGGATAGGAAAAACAGTCGTCAAAGTAAACGTAAGTAACTACTGCCTCTATTACTATTAGCATTGTTATTACTAGTAAAGGTTCCAATCTTCGTTAGACAAGCAGAAAGAAGACAAGCCTAAGGCTCAACTAAACAAGCTTACCGAAAAAGGAACAAAGAAGTAAAGAATAAACTATAAGAGGAAAGTTTGTAATATATATATGTGTGTATATATATATATATATATATATATATATATGTATATATATGTGTATATATATATATATATATATATATATATATATATATATAATATGTCTTTATTAAATACATAAGTTATAGATCAAACGAGATTAAAGATGTTTGAACTTCTGAAGTTCCACAAATATTTGATTTAAGAGACCATTCTACAATTTACAGTACTACAGTCACAGCTGGAATGAATCTTTGAGAATAATATGCAGTGGCTAGGGCACCAGGCCCCCGTTGAGATACTACCGTTAGAGTTATTAGTTCCTTAAAACTTTTCCTTTGCCTACACATAAACCGAATAGTCTGGCCTATTCTTTCCGCATTCTCCTGCCCTCATACACCTGACAACACTGAGATTAGCATACAATTCTTCGCTCAAGGGGTTAACTACTGCACTGTTATTGTTCAGAGGCTACTTTCCTCTTGGTAAGGGTAGCAAATACTCTTTAACTATAGTAAGCAGCTCTTCTAGGCGATGGACACTCCACAATCAAACCATAGTTCTCTAGTCTTGGGTAGTGCCATAGCCTCTGTTCCATGTTCTTCCAATGTCTTGGGTTAGAGTTCTCTTGCTTGAGAGTAGACTCGGACACACTATACCATCTTATTTCTCTTCCCTTTGTTTTTAAAGTTTTTTAATAGCATATATGACAGATTTAATTTAATGTTGTTACTGTTCTTAAAATATTCTATTTCAATTGTCCATTACTTCTCTTGTAGTATATCTATTTCCTTTCCTCATTGGCTATTTTTTCCCTCTTGGAGCCTTGGGCTCATAGGATCCTGATATTCTAATGAGGGTTGTAGCTAAGATTTAGACAATAATAATAATAATAATAATAATAATAATAATAAGGCATCAGTAATAAACATCGACTCAACATAGGGAAAAGTCCAACGCTATTCCGTTTTTACTCCACGGGATGTCAAAATATTAATCAACTGCGCTCATTCTCACGGAGCGACGAAGGGAAACGCCTTAGTTTAAATTGTCCACCAATGTCTAGGTATAGTATGATTAGTATCCCAACCGTGTGTCTACCTAAAGGGCGAATAGGACGAAGTCATGAACGTACGTAATCTTTAGGAACCCAGTGATAAATAATATCAATTACGTTACAGGAATTTCTTTTTTTCCTACCGGTGAATTCAAGAAAATAGGATTTCCGGATTTAGACTTGTTGCCAAGTCCAACTAAGTCGAACCGACAGAGCCATAAAATATTTTATGAAGTTCATTGCCACTAACCCCCAGCTCAAGGTTACTATGCACTTCAACATTCTTCTGTAATTTAAATACCTTAGGAGCATTGCGGAAAACAACATATTTAAGATGTTAAAATAATCTTCACCAATGTAGACGTATGTTCTTAAATGCTAAATCAAACAATTCTGCCGACCGTGTATCATGGTAGTCGACTCCATGTTGAGAAGTAGCGAGAAAGTGTCGTTTTTGTTCCGGTCCAAAGACCGTGAGAGAGAGAGAGAGAGAGAGAGAGAGAGAGAGAGAGAGAGAGAGAGAGAGAGAGAGAGAGAGAGAGAGAGAGAGAAGCAGCCACATCCAGCACG
>NC_090761.1:51891217-51898717 GCF_036898095.1 Palaemon carinicauda | reverse complement strand
ATGCTATGGATGGAGGTGGTGATGAGGGAAATAGATTGAGAGATGGCACGAGCGGCCGACCCTGCTATACAGTGGGACTAATAAGGTCGAAAAGAAGATGGTTCAGTACGCTATGGACGTGCACACGCACAAATAAAGCCGTAGAACAAAAGTTAGTTACATCGCAATGAATAATGATGGGAATAACACATTATTCTATCTAATTTCTCTTCCTTTTGTTTTGTTAAAGTTTTTATAGTTTATAAAGGAAATATTCATTTTAATGTTGTTACTGTTCTTAAAATTCTTCCAGGAAGCTTGTATGACAGTGACAATACCATTAAGACATTCGTGGCTAAATGGTATTGTCACTGCCATACAAGCTTCCTGGACCAGGGTTCGATTCCCGGCCGGTCAGATGCTATTGTCTTATAGTGGTTCCGCCTTGGAACTCTGATCCCCAGGTCGATAAGAGAATCCAGACATTAATGTATTAAAAAATATGGCTTATTTGAATATGAAAAAACGTCTAAATGTGCAAAATTTATTATATATATATATATATATATATATATATATATATATATATATATATATATATATATATATATATATATATATATATATATATAACCATTTTTTAGTGGGTATACCTTAACGTGGTGAAAGGATTTGTGTATCAACATGATCAGTAAAACTGTATTATCAGAGCCACCCAAGCTAGATTGGTTTGCTTTGAACGATCAGACTACAGTCTCCCATCATCAACAATCCGCATTGGACAACGTGGTGATAAAATTGTCCAAACCTCAGACATGACTAAGGACATGTCTGAGGCCTTAGTCCTGCAGTGGACTAGAAAAGGCTGCATATCAAAAAGCTGTACTTAAAGCCAGTATCAATTGCTGCAAGATTTGGAGGCGGCAGGGAGAATGAGGGTTGCTCAGGGTAAGGAAGCAAGGCCATCTGGTGTTGATACGTAAGAAGTTAAATCAGAAACATGAACGCACAACCCTGGAAAGAATTTTAACCACTGCATTAAAATTCTAGGACAGCTTTCTTCTTTGTTATCTCTCTCTCTCTCTCTCTCTCTCTCTCTCTCTCTCTCTCTCTCTCTCTCTCTCTCTCTCTCTCTCTCTCTCTCTCTCATTATCAATGTTGTTTAGAGATCTTTTATCTCTTAACAGAAAGAGCATGTCTTCGCATCTTACTAAACTTAGTGAATGATCACGAGGAATTTGGTGTCGTACCTCAAATGAATATTTTACTACCGATGGGATATCTACTTGTTTACATTTTTGGATGATAAAATCCAGAAGATTTTCATCGAGATTGATTTAATATCTATAAAGTAAGCTTCCCAAAACCTGCTATTGTCATACTTGAATGACAATATGACTTCAGCAAGAGAGAGAGAGAGAGAGAGAGAGAGAGAGAGAGAGAGAGAGAGAGAGAGAGGGAGAGAGAGAGAGAGAGAGAGAATTAAACAATGGCTCACCAATAGTTTATTAACGAAATTCCTCAACATTACGACATCAGCCTTGGACACTTGCACTCGTTGAGTCATTTCTGTTTACTCGTTAAAAAAAAACAGTAATATATAATACTGTATAAAGAGGAGTGAGTTAATCAGCAGTTTTTTTTCTTAATTAAGAGTATTGACCTCAGATTCCCCACAATTCCTGAGAGGAAGACAAAATGTTGGTACTTAATATGGATGGGCATTTCTTTTTTTTTTTTAAATTTACGTCGATCAAAGAGCAGATTGTGATGTAAGTTTCCATAATGTTTTAAAAATTAAAGCTGAATGGAGACATCTTATATATCATCAGCCGTCAATGGTCAACCGCAGAACAAAGGCCTCAGACATGTCACATGTCCTTCCACTTGTGTCTGTTTATGGTCTTTCTATGCCAGTCCACTACCGCAAACTTTCTTTATATATATATATATATATATATATATATATATATATATATATATATATATATATATATATATATATATATATATATATATATTATATATATATATATTTCAGATCAAGTACTGAACACTTAAAATAAAACATTTTAAGGTCAGTAACAACATTAAAATAGATGGGAAGTTTTGTAAAGAACAATCACATAATTCCTAGATTTGGTAGAAGACTTCATAATGTGATTGACTAACCAAAAAAAAAAAAACACACACACAAAAAAGGGTCTTTTCGAGGAGAAATATTACTAACTTAAGAGAATAAAAACCAGATTTGCTAAACATATAGATAATGTTTATGAAAAAGGACATAAAATCCTCCTATATATCAACATTTGTCTTTACAAGAAGAGGATCTGCATCACGAAGTTGATATTTACAGCGATTCCAGCCAGCTTTGAAGGCGACAAAGAAAAGAGCAGAGTGAGATTTCAAAAGTTAACTCGTTATATCGGCGTCTGTCCTAAATAGCCAGAGAGTAAGCAAGGCTAAAATAAATCTGCGCGGTGTGATAATCTATAAGATACTGTACTTTTATCAATTTCTCCGATATTTCCGTAATACGAGAACAAAAAATAGTAGTTTAAAAACTTAGAAAAAAAAGAGTAAAAGCGCTTTAGTTATGACATTGCACTCAATTAAAACTCCTCTAAAAAGGATATAAGTGACAATAGATTCTAATGCGAAAGTGTAGATTGTCAATTTACAAATAACCTCTTTTGATATAATGTACAATCTTTGCCGTTGAAGTTACTGAAGGAGATAGTCCTATTACTAAACTTAGAAAGGAAAGATAACCAAATACTCTAAATTAGAAGGATATTTCAGAAACAAATTAGGCCAAGAGTAATCAACATACATATTATGCTGATATTAATGGAATACTCTGGTGAAGTAAAAATCGAGTATCCTGTGAATAGTTCAAGTTACCTACAATAAGAAAATTATTTGGATGCCGTATAACAAATATTTTCCATATTATTATTATTATTACTTGCTAAGCTACAACCTTAGTTGGAAAAGCAGGATGCTATAAGCCAGGGGCTCCAACAGGGAAAATAGCTCAGTGAGGAAAGGGAACAAGGAAAAATAAAATATTTTAAGAAGAGCAACAACATTAAAATAAATATTATACTGTGCCATATACATTTACCTTTAACAATATGAAATCACAACGAGTACCTTACTTCAAAATAAACTAAAAAACAATTGCAAATCACTTCAAAATGCTGCAGATATATAGTATTCTCATATTCAAAGTTAAGTCTCAATACAATATTGAAACGAGGAATGACAATAAGCTGTTCACTGGGCAAAGCAACCTGGAAATTCATCTTTCCAAATAAAAGCTGAATAAGAAAATCCTTGGAAATGACATAGGACATGAAATCATATCCCAAAGAAATATTTAAAATACTCCAAAAGGTGGACTTGAAGGTCAATTCTTACCCTGATGTCAGATTCTAAAATAAACACTGACTCAGAGGCACTTCTGGGAGAAGAACTACCTCGGGGCATGAGCGAGGCCCACTGGATGCTCAACCCACCGCCCACTTACACACCCAAATGCCCGCCACCCCCAAAAGCGGGGTTTTCCGAAACAGCTTTCCAGCCAGGGGAGAGCGAAGCCAAGTTTTGGCAGCGTTCCATGGAACGTATTGCGTTCTTTGTTGTACATTGTTAATGCTATATTTAATTAATATAAATGGTTTACCGTAATCTCACCTATATAATAAAGAAAGAACAAGTGTTTGACTATATATATATATATATATATATATATATATATATATATATATATATATATATATATATATGTCTATATATATATATATATGTATATGTATATATATATATATATATATATATATATATATATATATATATATATATATATATATGTGTGTGTGTGTGTGTGTGTGTGTGTGCAATTCGGTCAATCTCGGCTCTCCCCATCCCTCGGGTAAGGAGAAAAGGAGTAGTCATACCCTAGTCAGAGGGGGATTGAGTGTGCTTGCGTGCATATCTGTCTAAATATCTAGCCGTCATTTTGACGGGTAGCGTACGCTAGTTTAATAAAATTACTGATAATGAAATAATCAATGTTATTTTTTCCTCGTGTTATAGCAATATAAAAATACCTTGCAAAGAATACATGACTCATCTGAATTTCCCAAATACAGATGTAGTACAACTGTACATCCAATTCATATCAAGCATATTAATGGTCAAAATCATTCACTCAAACACAAGGGTTAATGCCATAACACTACATATACACACCTTACTTATACTATTATATTCCAAGCCTCATTATATTTACAATAACCCCGAAAATGCCTCATGCAGAGAACAAAATGAAATTTTCTGATGCCTTGCAACATTATTAACTCTGAGAACGTATATTATTTTCAAGAAGCAAAAGCCACGACTTGGTGTGACAGGGAATACCAAGCAGTGTGCTCAAACGTGCTGTGCCGCATAATAAAATATCCTAACAACTGAATCTTTCTCGCTATCTGAATCCCAACAGTGTTAAAACATAAGAAAAACATACTTTTTTTCTTTAGCCGTATGATTTAGGTTAGAAATGATAGCTATTCTTCTTGTATCTCGAATGGATGCCGTCCTATACCTAGACCGAGGTTTCAAATCGGCGACCATAACTGACAACTATGGCGGGCAATCCAAGGCAAGATCTTTGGGGATTTAGTTGTCATGTGCTATTCATGCCTTCCTTTAGGTACAATCACTTCATTCAGAAGCAAGATAAAAAATAAGACATTAGTATCTGATATATCATAATGAAGGGGGAAAAAATACAATGTCTAAGCAAGGGAAGGTAAACTTGGTTCGCCTACTTAATTCAAGAATAATTTTGTTCCCATCCAAGAGAGTATGACTTTAAGATCAACAATTCTGGTGTAGTGGGTGAGAGACACATCATGCATTTTTAATACTTGGATTTCATTCAGGATGCATTTGAGGGCTCATAGCACAAAATTAACTTGGGAAGCCATAGCCAATATTACGAACACTAACTCAGCAAAAAAAAAAAAAAATAAATAAAAAAAAAGAAAAAAAACTACAAAATGGATAGAATAAAAACAGGTTCACCAAGAAAATAATATTGGAATCAGACAACACTTGAAATTAAAAGGAAGGACCTAGGATAAAAAACAATCAAAGCCCGTTTTATCTCGTAAAATGAAATCTTTAATAAATTTTCTTTATATTTCGGTGTTCATTTTGACGTCCATGGACACGTATTTTCTTTATTCAATGTATTGAATAATTTTCTATTCTAAGAATCAAATGCTTTGCAATTGAATTCCCTCTCTTCGTATTTCCCAGACATAATTTTTACCTCAAATTTGTTTTAAGGATTTGTTCTTGATGTAAAATAAAAATTTAAAATTCTAAGATAAATCATCTTTACACACACACACACACACACACACACTTTTGCATCTGAGCATCACGTTTACCCCTGAGTCTTACATCGCAAATAAAGTAGTCAGACCTGTTTCCTTTTCATATGTCCACTTGACAAAGAAACAGCACAAGTGAATCTTTATCAATGAACACAACAACTACAAGATGTCAGACTTCTCTCTTAATCCGGTAAAAAGAAAACTTCTTAAAGAGGTCACAACGTAAATGAAACAATCAAACCGGTTTCATTTGCATCTGTCCACCTGACAAAGAAACAATACAATAGTAGTAGGTTGGCTAGGGCACCAGTCACCCGTTGAGATACTACCGTTAGAGTTATTCGGTCCTTTGACTGGTCAGACAGTACTACATTTGGACCATCTCTCTGGTTACGACTCATTTTGACATTGCCTACACATACACTAAATAGTCTAGCTTATTTCCACATTCTCCTCTGTCCTCATACACCTGACAACACTGAGATTACCAGACAATCCTTCTTCGCTCAAGGGGTTAACTACTGAAATGTTTTTGTTCAGAGGCTACTTTCCTCCTTTTAAGGGTAGAAGAAACTTTAGCTATGGTAAGCAGCTCTTGTAGGAGGACACTCCAAAATCAAACCAATGTTCTCTGGTCTTGGGTAGTGCCATAACCTCTGTACCATAATCTTCTATTGTCTTGGATTAGAGTTCTCTTGCTTAAGAGTACACTCGGGCATGCTGTTCTATCTTATTTCTCCTCTTGTTTTAAGTATTTATAGTTTACATGTGAAGGATCTAATTTAAGGTTCTTGAAATATTTTATTTTGATTATTTATTCTTCTCTTGTAGTTTATCTATTACCTTGTTTCCTTTCCCCGCTGGGCTATTTTTTCCTGTTGGAGCCCTTGGGCTTATGGCATTTTGCTTTCAAAACTAGGGTTGTAGCTTAGCTTGCAGCAATAATAATAATAATAATAATAATAATAATAATAATAATAATAATAATAATAATAATAATAATAATGAGGCCAACTGAAATCGAAAGACAATACCCTTTCAACATCCGGGTGTAGGTCAAACACTCTCAAGCTCAAAGCGGTCTACCCCACTTTCTCCTCTCCTTGCCAGTACTCGTTCCAATCTACTCCGAGTTTTAAATTTCCTTCCTACTTACCTGAAGGTAAATTTTAAAATTACTGTCTAAAATGCAATATTCTAGAAGTTTTATTCCAGTTGTGATAATGCTGTGGTATGATCTGCCTAAAGTTGAATCGGTGGATCTTCAGAAGTTCAAACTTGCAGCGAATGTTTATATATATACATATATATATATATATATATATATATATATATATATATATATATATATATATATATATATATATATATATATATATATATATATATATATGTATATATATATATATATATATATATATATACATATATATATATATACATATATATATATATATATATATATATACATATATATATACATATATATATATGTATATACATATATATATATGTATATATATATATATATATATATATATATATATATATATATATATATATATATATATATATATATATGTTGAGCAGTTTAACTCAAGTCTCTCTTCATAGTTTATATATGAAAGATCTCTCTTATCTTTGTTACCGATCTTAAGATAGATTATACTTATTCGATACGTCTCCTGTAGTTTGTTTATTTCCTTATTTTCTTTCCTTGCTGGGCTATTTTTCCCTGTTGGAGCCCATGGGTTTATAGCCTCCTGCTTTTCCAACTAGGGATGTAGCTTACTTAATAATAATAATAATAATAATAATAATAATAATAATAATAATAATAATAATAAGCGGCGAATTCTTATGATTTCTTAAGAAAATTTCGCTTCCTCCACTTAACCTATTTTTTTTTTTTTTTTATTATTATTACGGTCTGAACAAGAAAGATGGCGTCAACTTTCATATGGAATATTGTGCTCAACTCTCAAACCGTCAATACAAAAAGCAACTGACAAAAATAAGCAGTTTAGCTGAATTAATTTCTTGAAGTTTAGCAGAAATCATTTCTGCTTCATTGAATTTCTATCATTTCTGTTTCATTGAAGTTTAGCTG
>NC_090761.1:51881217-51886217 GCF_036898095.1 Palaemon carinicauda | reverse complement strand
CAACACGTAGCTAAGAACTGCATTATTATTATCATTATTATTATTATTATTGGCTAAGCTATAATCCTAGTTGGAAAAGCAGGATGCTTTAAGCCCAAGGACTCAAACAAGGAAAAAATTGCTCAGTGAGAAAATAAACTACAAGAGAAGTAATGAACAATTAAAATAAAATATTCTAGGAACAGTAACACCGTTGAAACATTTTTTATTCATAAAATATAAAAATGAAACTTGCCATTCTGTTGAAAATGAAAAAAAAAATGATGCAAGTTTTAACTTTTGAAGTTCCACAGATTCATCTCCCCCCAAACAAGAACTTGGGTCTAGTGTTAACTAGCTTTAGAATATTACAGGAAAGACGGAAGGAACATCTGTGAAAATTGCCACCAAAAATGACAGGAAGAATAATATTTTCCAGGCAGGTTGTTATCAGAGCTATTTTAGCTAAATTATCCACATTTTCTTGGAACTTCCATTTTCGCATCAGTGATCAACTACAATAGCATCCAAAATCCGGTGAACATAAACTGACTGAATTATCATTTGTTGTGCTATTTCTGCCACTTTCTACCTACAGAACATTCATAAGTTACTATAATTAATTTCCTTAGGGTGTACTGTTCGAGAGATATTTCTAGTTGACTTTAAATGAAACTAATTGTTTTAACACGATAGCTGAAATGGGCATTTGATGGTAAACAATTGACAAAGGCCTAAATCACTTAATAATTATCAATTATTCATTTCACCTCATTAATCCTAAACTATTATTCCTTTTCCATCAGCTGAATCAAAAGCAAGTAATAAGAAAGCAATGGTAATCTAACAAAAAGGAAAAAAACAAAAAGTTTCCAAGCGATTATCAAGACCTGCACATCTGACAAGGGAACAGTTTTGAAACAGTGGAGAGAGTAAAGACCTTCCCGTAGCTCGGTGGGGGAGGAGCCAAGCAAAGACTAACAGGGGGGGGGGGGGTGGAAGAAAACCTGTTGCCAACTGGGGGAGGGGAGAGGAGGTGGGGCTGATGTGCAAAATGCGGGAAATGGGAGCGTCCGGTGGAAAGGAGCGTAGTATTGGCGCTTCCAACAAAGGATTTAAATGTGACGTACCATCATCACCGCTTGAGGTGATGCGTTACAGCGAGCTGTGAAATTGATGCACATATATATATATATATATATATATATATATATATATATATATATATATATATATATATATATATATATATATATATATATATATATATATATATATTATTACTAGCTAAGCTACAATATATATATATATATATATATATATATATATATATATATATATACAGTATATACATATATATATATATATATATATATATATATATATATATATATATATATATATATACAGTATATACATATATATATATATATATATATATATATATATATATATATATATATATATTATTACTTGCTAAGCTACAATATATATATATATATATATATATATATATATATATATATATATATATATATATATATATATTGTGTGTGTGTGTCTGCACCAAACAGGTACTTCTAGTAAAGCAGAAATGAACAGTAATATGACAAAATTTGTATTGGAATCAGCACAAGAGATACATGGGAAAGTTCCTAAACGAGATCAAGGAAAATTCAGTAAACACGAAAAACCTAATAAAGAATAGATTGGAAGTTAGTGTAAAATCCAAGAGATGAAATAAAATTAGCAGGACTATCCAAAAACAATAAATAAACTAAAATCCCAAGACATTCATAAACACAATCAGACCAAAATTCCGGAAAAGCTAAATAGGGAAAAAGCTTCAAATTAATGACAAGAAGACTTGGAACAGGATGAAAATGGAAATATAAAAAAAAGATGGAGTGATAAAAATTGCAGATTTCTATAAAATGCTATGCAATGGTGATATAAGAAATAATTTTGCCTATAGGAATAATGAAACACCTAAGTCAGTAACAAAAGTAATAGTAAAATAAAAAAAAAAAAATTAAAAAAATTAAGGCATAAAAAGAGGCAAAGCAGTAGGAGATGGCCTAACAATTGATTTAATAATAGATGGAGGAGATTTCATAGTAGTAAAACTAGCTGAACTTTGTAAGAATGTTCTACACCTAGAGCTTGGAAAAACTTTATCATTACACTAATTCACGAAAAGGGAGACACAAAAGACCTGAAAAATTACCGCCCAATAAATTTACTCTCAGTATTATATAAAATATTTACAAAGATCATATTAGGCCGAATAGAAAGACAGCTAGACTTTAATCAAACAAGGGAGCAGGCAGGTTTTAGAAGTTGGTATTCAACAAATGACCATATCCATGTAATTAACAAGCTAATGGAAAAATCAAGAGCATGACAAACCACTATGTATCGCATTTATAGATTATGAGAAAGCTATTGATTCCGTCCAAACTTCAGCAGTAATAAAAGCCCTTCAAAGACAAGGAATGCATGAATCTTATGTTAGAACCTTTGAAGATATCTAAACAAGAAGCACAGCAATCCTAAAAATGCATACGGATACTGTAGTGAGAAAATTCAGATTGAGAAAGTAGTTAGACAAGGACACCCCATCTCTCCTAAATTATTTCCTACGAGAAGTTTTTAAGAATTTAGATTGGGAACATGTAGGAAATAGCATTAATGGGGAATGCCTTAACAACTTGAGATTTGCAGATGACAAAGTTCTGTTTGGTGAATCATAGGAGGAATTGCAAAAGATGATAGAAGATTTTAATAAGGAAAGCAGAAATATCAGACTGAAAATGAATATGAGTGAACCTAAGATAATGTTCAATGAAAATGCACACAACAAATACGGGTTATGGATGAATCTCTATACATTGTTATTGAATATACGTACTTAGGATAGACAGTGTTTCCCCAGAACAGGAGACCGAAATTAAAAGAAGGATAAGTATGGTAAGAAACCCACTGCCTAAGCAATAGCCACAAGGAGATTTTACAGAATGTGCAAAAATTTGTCCGTTTAGCCTAGGTAGTGAACACACCAAGAACTAGATATATATTTACCAAGATCTTAGAACCCTGATTCTTTTGCTAGTAAGGCAAGCAACCAAGCATCATAACTGGATATGAATTTAAAAGAAAAAATGGTACTATACGAACATGAAGCTTCTATAATGATCTTTTCGGACCAAAACCTCAAGCTTCTCCCTCTCAATAGAGGAAAAAAAAAAAAAAAAAAAAAACGGATTTATAACATACATGTAAAAGCGTGAAAAGAAAACAAGCGAATACATATACGTTTAAAAAAATGCAAATTATACAGCATTCAACCTTTATATCTTACTGTATCCCACTAATGGACATCAAAAACCTTGAAAATCAGGCTTCAATTCAGAGAAATCTTGTTTGCCATGTGCTTTACAAAAACTAGTTTTAACAAAAGACAAACGTATATTCTTCAGGTTTGTCTCTGCAGATAAATTACACAAAGACCTAAAAATCCTTGGTTTTTAATGAAATAAAAATTTACATTTAGTTTTATTTTCATACCCATATCGATTCTGGGGTTCCTTGTACAAGAACTTATCTTTCATTTGTCTTAGATTAGAAAGTTGAAGGCATTTTTATATTGATTAGTGAAAATTTTATTCTGTTATTTCACGCTATTACACAAGTGTAGCAAAAAATGGATTTATCTATTAACAACATCGAAGAAGCATATGCCGACCTTGTATATAATTTTTTGAAGCTAGATTAAATTTTGCAAAAAAAAAAAAAAAGGGGGGGGGTTACAGAATCAATACCGCAGGAGCAAATAAAACAAAAGAAAAAATCACATAAATGCTGCATCTTTTTGGTGAAATGTGGAGAGGTTGCTTAAAATTTGATATTTTAATCAAATAGCTGCTGACCTTGAGGTTATGTTAATGAAGTCATTAAAATAACGTACACTATATCCAAGCGAAGCCTCCTGCGTCTCTTATTGTGGTAACAATTACTGGCCTCTTTGTCTTCGTAATTATAATAACATTGTTCTTGAGCGTTTAGTAAGAACGGATAAGAGCGAAATTTAAATGACCCAAGAAGAGATGTTATAGATAGCGTTTTTCAAGGGAAAAAACCCGTCATTTCCAAGAAACTTGAAACCGTCTCGTCCACAGATGCGAATGAGTCACCTGTCTCAAGTAGACCGAGTGGCACTTGCCTATTCTCTCTGTTTGGCCTTTTTCGGGGAATACCCCAGAACCAGTTGGAGATAATATCCACGTAAGGCTATTGTATCATTTTACCTGGTACTAAGTTAGAGGTCGGTAAAACGATTATAAAAGATAAACATACGTAACTATGCACATTACTCCAAAGTAACATTGCCTGGCAAGTTCCCTGCATTTTCTTTAGTACTCTTTCTTCTTCTTTCCCACCCTTATCCCTACATTAAGGAGTAGGTTGCCTGATGTGCCCTCTCCAACGCCTTCTGTCAAAGGCATCCTCTTCCACCAAACCTCATCTCTCCATATCATTTCACCTTATCCATCTAATGCTCTTCCTCCCTTTCGATCTTTCTCCCCAAAACAGGTTCCTCCAAAGGACACAAGCCCTCCTCACTCCCTTATCACCATTTACCCTCAGCACGTGCCCACAACAGATACTGTACCTCAGTCTTATTGCTCTCAGTCTGCAAATAACCCTAGAGCTATAAACACCAAATTTTAAACCTTATGTTTGAGGAAAGAGCTTTTCACCTGATTTATAGTGTAAGTCAGCATAACACCATTACTATTATATGACACTATATTTCAGTGATGAATCCCTGCACGTAATACAGTACTGAAAGTCTTCAAGATGTCGATAGTTGCGCAATAGATTACGATACAGAATGCAAATTAGATCGGAAAGACAGAAAGCTTTAGAAAAGCTTTTAATCTGTTGAATGAAGGAATAAATTACAAGCGAAAGTATAGAATTGTCAGACCCCTCAAAATGATTGAATTCACTTGAGAGAG
>NC_090761.1:51876217-51878717 GCF_036898095.1 Palaemon carinicauda | reverse complement strand
CTTGATGCAACAGCTACGAAGGTAAGCCAAACTGCGAGTATTAGGCGTAAGTTAGCCATTGTGGAATAGTTTACTTCAGGTCCGTAAAGAAAATGTCCTACTCTCAGTTCACTGTTCTAAGCACTCATCTCTTATTTATATTCAATTTCTGAAAAACTTCACAAAAGACACCCAAAGTTAATTAAATTTAATATCGACATATAAATGCTGTGTAAATGATTATTGCACACATTTCTACAAAATATAAATCTATCTGCACTAAAATGTAATTGGGCATGTTATAATTGTAGTGGCATAGCCTCTGTACCATGGTCTTCCACTGTCTTGAGGTAGAGTTCTCTTGCTTGAGTGTACATTCGGACACACTATTCTATCTTATTTCTCTTCCGCTTTTTTTAAAAGTTTTTATAGCTTATATATGAAAAAAAAACTATTTTAATATTATTCTTCTTCAAATATTTTATTTGACTTGTTCATTACTTCACTTGTAGTTTATTTATTTCCCTGTTTCCTATCTCCACTGGGCTACTTTTCCTCTTGGAACTCTTGGGCTTATAGCATCCTGCTTTTCCAACTAGGGTTCTAGGTTAGATAATATCAATAATAACAGGAGCAAACAGACTCAGCCAAAGATTAATGGACTAGTCTGTGGTGGACATTTCGTCAAATTCTATCAATTCATTTTGACGTTGTCTTTAGAATAACGAAAAATCCAAAGTAGGCCTAAGCTCTATCTGTGGTGAAAATTTCGTTAAAATCTAACGAGTAGTTTTGACGTCATCCTGTTCCCAGACACACAAACAAGTGAATAAATAAATAAATAAACCAACTCGATTTTATAACCTCCTAGCCGGAGATAATAATAAAATGCAGAGACTGGTTTTAAATGTGAAATTGAGAGTATATTTTGCTTCTCGCTACCTTGAAAACCTTGGACAGTCCAAACTTTCTCTCAATGGGAAATAATATTTTTCCGGTCTCACTAGATATTACATTACTCCTCACTTATACAATATTGATATTTGTTACAATGTTCGCATCTGGGAATTATATAGCAAATCCTATCATAAAAGGCAATAAATATTATTTTTGGAAGAACATAAAATTATGATTTAGAGGATAATTCTCCTATCTAATAGATTCATGAGACTAAAATAATATTTCCAAGCACATAAAGGATCACTGTTAGCATATTAAATACAAGATAATGAAGCCTTCGATTGCTAATTGCCATTCTGATCAGTCTACGAGAGAATTTTGTATGTAACACACATAGACTTGTCTTGTTTTCAAATATTAAGCCATAAACAGGGCTCAACTAATTTCATAAGTGTTTTTGCCAGGGACAGGATTCGATCCAATACCTCAGACACTCAGTACTAGAGTGAGTAAACCACCCAGAGTGAAAAAAATAACAGTTCTCTCTTCATTCAGTGTTTTTGCCAGGGGACAGGATTCGATCCAGTACCTCATACAATCAATATTATAGTGAGTAAATCATCCAGAGTGAGAAAATTTAAACTTCACTCGAATCATTTTGTTCTATAAAATGCAAACATTGTTGAAATGAGGCTACTAGACTCACACCTCCTCCCGAATTCAATGGACCTTGCAACCCATCCAAGTACATACCAGACCCAACATTGCCTAACTTGGTATTCACATGACCAGCAGCATGTTGAAAGAGGAAAGAAGTAAGATTGACTATTTCTTCAACCGAAATGCCTCTAATGGGGCTTATCTCTTTTCAAGTAAAGGGTTAATATATATATATATATATATATATATATATATATATATATATATATATATACATATATATATATACATATATATATATATACATATATATATATATACACTCAAAGTGTGTGTATTTATATATAATATATATATATATATATATATATATATATATATATATATATATAATATTATATATATATACTCATAGTGTGTGTATTTATATATATATATATATATATATATATATATATATATATATATATATATACATACTCATAGTGTGTATATATATATATATATATATATATATATATATATATATATATACTCATAGTGTGTGTGTATTTATATATATTATATATATACTATTATATATAATATATATATATATATATAAATTTATATATACATCTTATACACACACACATATATATATATCTATATATATATATATATATATATATATATATATATATATATATATATATATATCTTAAAATCACTGTAAAGTTAAAGATCGCATTAATTAAGTTACTCACAGGATTCTGTCTGTCACTGATACAAAGAATTTTATTTCGAATTAAAGCAACGCAAGATATGTTCACCATATTGTTTATCAAACAAAATATACACATCAGTTAATCAAAGCCAAGCGAAGAAGTTTAAACCCAAACAAATATTGGTATTTCATCTTCCAGCATAAATGCTGATCTCAAATATTATCAGTTAAAAGTAGAATTGAAATATAACCTCA
>NC_090761.1:51825724-51875717 GCF_036898095.1 Palaemon carinicauda | reverse complement strand
ATACAAATAACACCAACCTTAAAATTATATAATTTTCTTAAATGAATATTATTCTTAACAAAATTTCATGCATTTTGATATATGTAGGCTACAATCATCGGCAAAGATTCAACTAAACCTTTCTTAAGTTCTTATTTCAATTCTGCTTGTGTATTGTTTCCCTTCAGTGAATAAGAATGGGCATTGATGTCCAATAAAAAAAAAAATTACTTAATGTCAGGAAAGTTAGAATTTAAAATGTTATTTGTCTTAAAAAGACTAATGTTTGACTCCAGTAATTATTACATATTACGGCGGAGAGAAATTGCAATTTCTTAAGCGCCTAGAGCTTATGTATTGATTCTCTTCAGTGAAGATAATTTAATATCATATTCAGAGAATATTACAATATTTGTCGGTACAAAGGATAATGCCGTATTAATTGGTATCAAATTTATATAAAGTTCCGAAGCCAAGGCAAAACGAAACGAACACGGTTCCCGGCAAGGTTAAGCGGTCTTCGGATTTTCCAAGACATAGCCTATACTGGACCAGGGTTAAAAGAATACTATTCTTTTTAACCCTGTACTGGACTACCGATGCAAAATGACCGATATGCTGGAGTATATTTGCCTGATTTTGAACTTTACGAGTGATCTCATCAAAGCCCCATTTAAATCCTTTCAAGTATGTTATGTTTAACAATAATCACATAAAATGTTATATAACCTTTTTACCATTTAATTCAGCACGTTAAGTAATCAGACAGTGTTTGACAAAACTAAAAAAAAACTCATGACATTTCAATTGAGAAACGGTTATCTAATCTGTTGTTCTGTATTTTAAATGCAGATAGCAAAGGGTCACAATTCTGCCTTGAAGAGAATATCTTAAAAGCCAATACAATAAGATATCATTCCAAAGATTACCATTGTTGTTAGAAGATTGTTGTTTTCAATTCGCGACGTCAATTATACAATACGAACTTAACTTGATCACCGGGTTTATATTTCAGATGACAAAGATAAACAATAATATCAAGGGTTATAATTATTATCTTTGTATGGAACTTGGATACGTAGGATTAAAATTAATAAAGAACTTATTTTGACCTATTCATTGTCACCTATATATATATACTGTATATATATATATTATATATATATATATATATATATATATATATATATATATATATATATATACATATATATATATATATATATATATATATATATATATATATATATATATATATATATATATATATATATCCTACCACGCTGGGTGGCATTGCCAGATGAATAATTATTCGGTCTTTCCCCGGTTCTTGGTAGGGAGAGAGGGAGTAATCATATCCTGGTGATATATATAGCCTATATATATATATATATATATATATATATATATATATATATATATATATATATATATATATATATATATATATATATATACATAAATCATATCCCTCTGGGTGGCATTGCAGATGTATAATTATTCGGTACCTCCCCGGTCTTTGGGTATGTGTATATATATATATATATATATATATATATATATATATATATATATATATATATATATATATATATATATATATACACGCATACACACACACACACACATTTATATATATATATTATATACTATATATATATATATATATATATATATATATATATAAATCCCATCCCGCTGGGTGGCATTGCCAGATGTATAATTATTCGGTATCTCTCCAGTCTTTGGGTAGGGAGAGAGGAAGTAACCATACCTTGGTGAGAGGCAGTAGCACGAGAGGTATACTCGAAACCACAACTGCCGTGTTGTAGTTAAGAAAGGGGGAAGGAGGAGGTGGGAAGTGTTGACTCTGTGTCTGTGCATATTTAAATATTTAGCCGTCATTTTGACCGGTCGCATATACTAGTAAAAAATTATTATTATTATTATTATTATTATTATTATTAAAATTATAAAATTTATTACCACCATCGTCGTTGTCGTCGTTATTAGAATTACTATCTTATCAAAATTAAAAAATCATTAAAATTATTATCACAAATAAATCAAGAAGTCAGAACAGACAACAAAAATCATAGTGAACGCACCCACTCCTTATGGAACGGCTGACCACATTTGGCCCAATACCAAAAGCGAATCATGGAGGTTGGGTCACCGGAAGTAAGTGACTATCTCCTAGAAATAATAAAACCCTCAACTAATTACACAATTAATGAATGGATGAATGAATGAATGACTCAATCATGAACTACTGTTATGACATTATTATTATTATTATTAAATGCTAAGCTACAACCCTAGTTGGAAAAGCAGGATACTATAAAACCAGGGGCCCCAACAGGGAAAATAGCCCAGTGAGGAAAGGAAATAAGAAAAAATAAAATATTTTAAGAATTGTAACATCAAAATAAATATTTCCTATGTAAACTAAAAAAAAAAAAAACTTTAATAACACAAGAGGAAGAGAAACTAGATAGAACAGTGTTCCCGAGTGAACCCTCAAGCAAGAGAACTCTAACCCAAGACAGTGGAAGACCATGGTACAGAGGCTATGGCACTATCAAAGACTAGAGAACAATGGAAAGGAAATGTAAACAATAAAACCAAGAACTCACAATCCACCATATTGAGGCAACGGGATTATCGTTAACCCTCTACTGTCATTTAAAATTCTGTAACGTATAAATGTGTAAATGTATAAATACCTCCTGATAGCCCGTGTATATTCTCCACCAAGCTAGCAAGCCTTCACTGGTCTTCTCAATGTGAGATCCGGGACACTATCTTGACTACTAAACACGAATCAGTCATGAGAGCCAGTCCGGGGATTTTTTTCTTACACCACTTTGTTGTTTTCGTGCAATAACTGCGTATATTTCTGGGTAACTTTATACGTTTTTGTTCTTAGAGAGAGAGAGAGAGAGAGAGAGAGAGAGAGAGAGAGAGAGGGAGAGAGAGAGAGAATTATGATTATCCTGGTCATACTATAGACCTCTGAAAATTACGACAATTGCAATCAAGGATATATAACATTTAAGAACAAATTAATTTCATTAACAAAACTTATTATTATAATTACCAATATCACTATGGGTGATGATAATAATAATGCATTTTTATAGCATCCAAATTGTAATTATCTGTGTACATCTTTGTAATCCAGGATATAGATGACACGGTGGGAATGGACACTGATATCTTCGGGGAATAGGGTTCTTCTATTCTCCTTTTCATTTGGGAATGAAGTATAAACGGTGCCACCTCGTCCTACATAAAGCCTAAAAATCTTCCATGTAAACGGTGCCCCCCTCGCCCTACATAAAGCCTAACAAACCTTCCATGTAAACGGTGCCCCCTCGCCCTACATAGAGCCTAACAAACCTTCCATGTAAACGGTGTCCCCTCGCCCTACATAAAGCCTAATAAACCTTCCATGTAAACGGTGCCCAAAACGGTGCCCCCTCGCCCTACATAAAGCCTAACAAACCTTCCATGTAAACGGTGTCCCCTCGCCCTACATAAAGCCTAACAAACCTTCCATGTAAACGGTGCCCAAAACGGTGCCCCCTCGCCCTACATAAAGCCTAACAAACCTTCCATGTAAACGGTGTCCCTCGCCCTACATAAAGCCTAACAAACCTTCCATGTAAACGGTGCCCAAAACGATGCCCCCTCGCCCTACATAAAGCCTAACAAACCTTCCATGTAAACGGTGCCCCCTCGCCCTACATAAAGCCTAACAAACCTTCCATGTAAACGGTGTCCCCTCGCCCTACATAAAGCCTAACAAACCTTCCATGTAAACGGTGCCCAAAACGGTGCCCCCTCGCCCTACATAAAGCCTAACAAACCTTCCATGTAAACGGTGCCCAAAACGGTGCCCCCTCGCCCTACATAAAGCCTAACAAACCTTCCATGTAAACGGTGCCCAAATGGTACCCCCTCGCCCTACATAAAGCCTAACAAACCTTCCATGTAAACGGTGCCCAAAACGGTGCCCCCTCGCCCTACATAAAGCCTAACAAACCTTCCATGTAAACGGTGCCCAAAACGGTGCCCCCTCGCCCTACATAAAGCCTAACAAACCTTCCATGTAAACGGTGCCCCCTCGCCCTACATAAAGCCTAACCAAACCTTCCATGTAAACGGTGTCCCCTCGCCCTACATAAAGCCTAACAAACCTTCCATGTAAACGGTGCCCAAAACGGTGCCCCCTCGCCCTACATAAAGCCTAACAAACCTTCCATGTAAACGGTGCCCCTTCGCCCTACATAAAGCCTAACAAACCTTCCATGTAAACGGTGCCCCCTCGCCCTACATAAAGCCTAACAAACCTTCCATGTAAACGGTGCCCAAAACAGTGCCCCCTCGCCCTACATAAAGCCTAACAAACCTTCCATGTAAACGGTGCCCCATCGCCCTACATAGAGCCTAACAAACCTTCCATGTAAACGGTGTCCCCTCGCCCTACATAAAGCCTAACAAACCTTCCATGTAAACGGTGCCCAAAACGGTGCCCCCTCGCCCTACATAAAGCCTAACAAACCTTCCATGTAAACGGTGCCCCCTCGCCCTACATAAAGCCTAACAAACCTTCCATGTAAACGGTGTCCCCTCGCCCTACATAAAGCCTAACAAACCTTCCATGTAAACGGTGCCCAAAACGGTGCCCCCTCGCCCTACATAAAGCCTAACAAACCTTCCATGTAAACGGTGCCCCCTCGCCCTACATAAAGCCTAACAAACCTTCCATGTAAACGGTGTCCCCTCGCCCTACATAAAGCCTAACAAACCTTCCATGTAAACGGTGCCCAAAACGGTGCCCCCTCGCCCTACATAAAGCCTAACAAACCTTCCATGTAAACGGTGCCCCCTCGCCCTACATAAAGCCTAACAAACCTTCCATGTAAACGGTGTCCCCTCGCCCTACATAAAGCCTAACAAACCTTCCATGTAAACGGTGCCCAAAACAGTGCCCCCTCGCCCTACATAAAGCCTAACAAACCTTCCATGTAAACGGTGCCCCCTCGCCCTACATAAAGCCTAATAAACCTTCCATGTAAACGGTGTCCCCTCGCCCTACATAAAGCCTAACAAACCTTCCATGTAAACGGTGCCCAAAACGGTGCCCCCTCGCCCTACATAAAGCCTAACAAACCTTCCATGTAAACGGTGTCCCCTCGCCCTACATAAAGCCTAACTAACCTTCCATGTAAACGGTGCCCCCTCGCCCTACATAAAGCCTAACAAACCTTCCATGTAAACGGTGCCCCCTCGCCCTATATAAAGCCTAACTAACCTTCCATGTAAACGGTGCCCAAAACGGTGCCCCCTCGCCCTACATAAAGCCTAACAAACCTTCCATGTAAACGGTGCCCCCTCGCCCTACATAAAGCCTAACAAACCTTCCATGTAAACGGTGCCCCCTCGCCCTACATAAAGCCTAACAAACCTTCCATGTAAACGGGGCCCCCTCGCCCTACATAAAGCCTAACAAACCTTCCATGTAAACGGTGCCCCCTCGCCCTACATAAAGCCTAACAAACCTTCCATGTAAACGGTGCCCCCTCGCCCTACATAAAGCCTAACAAACCTTCCATGTAAACGGTGCCCCCTCGCCCTACATAAAGCCTAACAAACCTTCCATGTAAACGGTGCCCAAAACGGTGCCCCCTCGCCCTACATAAAGCCTAACAAACCTTCCATGTAAACGGTGCCCCCTCGCCCTACATAAAGCCTAACAAACCTTCCATGTAAACGGTGTCCCCTCGCCCTACATAAAGCCTAACAAACCTTCCATGTAAACGGTGCCCAAAACAGTGCCCCCTCGCCCTACATAAAGCCTAACAAACCTTCCATGTAAACGGTGCCCCCTCGCCCTACATAAAGCCTAATAAACCTTCCATGTAAACGGTGTCCCCTCGCCCTACATAAAGCCTAACAAACCTTCCATGTAAACGGTGCCCAAAACGGTGCCCCCTCGCCCTACATAAAGCCTAACAAACCTTCCATGTAAACGGTGCCCCCTCGCCCTACATAAAGCCTAACTAACCTTCCATGTAAACGGTGCCCCCTCGCCCTACATAAAGCCTAACAAACCTTCCATGTAAACGGTGCCCCCTCGCCCTACATGAAGCCTAACTAACCTTCCATGTAAACGGTGCCCCCTCGCCCTACATGAAGCCTAACAAACCTTCCATGTAAACGGTGCCCCCTCGCCCTACATAAAGCCTAACAAACCTTCCATGTAAACGGTGTCCCCTCGCCCTACATAAAGCCTAACAAACCTTCCATGTAAACGGTGCCCCCTCGCCCTACATAAAGCCTAACAAACCTTCCATGTAAACGGTGCCCCCTCGCCCTACATAAAGCCTAACAAACCTTCCATGTAAACGGTGTCCCCTCGCCCTACATAAAGCCTAACAAACCTTCCATGTAAACGGTGCCCAAAACAGTGCCCCCTCGCCCTACATAAAGCCTAACAAACCTTCCATGTAAACGGTGCCCCCTCGCCCTACATAAAGCCTAATAAACCTTCCATGTAAACGGTGTCCCCTCGCCCTACATAAAGCCTAACAAACCTTCCATGTAAACGGTGCCCAAAACGGTGCCCCCTCGCCCTACATAAAGCCTAACAAACCTTCCATGTAAACGGTGCCCCCTCGCCCTACATAAAGCCTAACTAACCTTCCATGTAAACGGTGCCCCCTCGCCCTACATAAAGCCTAACAAACCTTCCATGTAAACGGTGCCCCCTCGCCCTACATAAAGCCTAACTAACCTTCCATGTAAACGGTGCCCCCTCGCCCTACATGAAGCCTAACAAACCTTCCATGTAAAAGGTGCCCCCTCGCCCTACATAAAGCCTAACAAACCTTCCATGTAAACGGTGCCCCCTCGCCCTACATAAAGCCTAACAAACCTTCCATGTAAACGGTGCCCCCTCGCCCTACATAAAGCCTAACTAACCTTCCATGTAAACGGTGCCCCCTCGCCCTACATAAAGCCTAACAAACCTTCCATGTAAACGGTGCCCCCTCGCCCTACATAAAGCCTAACAAACCTTCCATGTAAACGGTGCCCCCTCGCCCTACATAAAGCCTAACAAACCTTCCATGTAAACGGTGCCCCCTCGCCCTACATAAAGCCTAACAAACCTTCCATGTAAACGGTGCCCAAAACGGTGCCCCCTCGCCCTACATAAAGCCTAACAAACCTTCCATGTAAACGGTGCCCCCTCGCCCTACATAAAGCCTAACAAACCTTCCATGTAAACGGTGCCCCCTCGCCCTACATAAAGCCTAACTAACCTTCCATGTAAACGGTGCCCCCTCGCCCTACATAAAGCCTAACAAACCTTCCATGTAAACGGTGCCCCCTCGCCCTACATAAAGCCTAACAAACCTTCCATGTAAACGGTGCCCCCTCGCCCTACATAAAGCCTAACAAACCTTCCATGTAAACGGTGCCCCCTCGCCCTACATAAAGCCTAACAAACCTTCCATGTAAACGGTGCCCCTCGCCCTACATAAAGCCTAACTAACCTTCCATGTAAACGGTGCCCAAAACGGTGCCCCCTCGCCCTACATAAAGCCTAACAAACCTTCCATGTAAACGGTGCCCCCTCGCCCTACATAAAGCCTAACAAACCTTCCATGTAAACGGTGCCCCTTCGCCCTACATAAAGCCTAACAAACCTTCCATGTAAACGGTGCCCCCTCGCCCTACATAAAGCCTAACAAACCTTCCATGTAAACGGTGCCCCCTCGCCCTACATAAAGCCTAACAAACCTTCCATGTAAACGGTGCCCAAAACGGTGCCCCCTCGCCCTACATAAAGCCTAACAAACCTTCCATGTAAACGGTGCCCAAAACGGTGCCCCCTCGCCCTACATAAAGCCTAACAAACCTTCCATGTAAACGGTGCCCCCTCGCCCTACATAAAGCCTAACAAACCTTCCATGTAAACGGTGTCCCCTCGCCCTACATAAAGCCTAACAAACCTTCCATGTAAACGGTGCCCAAAACAGTGCCCCCTCGCCCTACATAAAGCCTAACAAACCTTCCATGTAAACGGTGCCCCCTCGCCCTACATAAAGCCTAATACCCCTTCCATGTAAACGGTGTCCCCTCGCCCTACATAAAGCCTAACAAACCTTCCATGTAAACGGTGCCCAAAACGGTGCCCCCTCGCCCTACATAAAGCCTAACAAACCTTCCATGTAAACGGTGCCCCCTCGCCCTACATAAAGCCTAACAAACCTTCCATGTAAACGGTGCCCCCTCGCCCTACATAAAGCCTAACAATCCTTCCATGTAAACGGTGCCCCCTCGCCCTACATAAAGCCTAACTAACCTTCCATGTAAACGGTGCCCCCCCCGCCCTACATGAAGCCTAACAAACCTTCCATGTAAACGGTGCCCCCTCGCCCTACATGAAGCCTAACAAACCTTCCATGTAAAAGGTGCCCCCTCGCCCTACATAAAGCCTAACAAACCTTCCATGTAAACGGTGCCCCCTCGCCCTACATAAAGCCTAACAAACCTTCCATGTAAACGGTGCCCCCTCGCCCTACATAAAGCCTAACTAACCTTCCATGTAAACGGTGCCCCCTCGCCCTACATAAAGCCTAACAAACCTTCCATGTAAACGGTGCCCCCTCGCCCTACATAAAGCCTAACAAACCTTCCATGTAAACGGTGCCCCCTCGCCCTACATAAAGCCTAACTAACCTTCCATGTAAACGGTGCCCCCTCGCCCTACATAAAGCCTAACAAACCTTCCATGTAAACGGTGCCCCCTCGCCCTACATAAAGCCTAACAAACCTTCCATGTAAACGGTGCCCCCTCGCCCTACATAAAGCCTAACTAACCTTCCATGTAAACGGTGCCCCCTCGCCCTACATAAAGCCTAACAAACCTTCCACGTAAACGGTGCCCCCTCGCCCTACATAAAGCCTAACAAACCTTCCATGTAAACGGTGCCCCCTCGCCCTACATAAAGCCTAACCTTCCATGTAAACGGTGCCCAAAACGGTGCCCCCTCGCCCTACATAAAGCCTAACAAACCTTCCATGTAAACGGTGCCCCCTCGCCCTACATAAAGCCTAACAAACCTTCCATGTAAACGGTGCCCCCTCGCCCTACATAAAGCCTAACAAACCTTCCATGTAAACGGTGCCCCCTCGCCCTACATAAAGCCTAACAAACCTTCCATGTAAACGGTGCCCAAAACGGTGCCCCCTCGCCCTACATAAAGCCTAACAAACCTTCCATGTAAACGGTGCCCCCTCGCCCTACATAAAGCCTAACAAACCTTCCATGTAAACGGTGCCCCCTCGCCCTACATAAAGCCTAACAAACCTTCCATGTAAACGGTGCCCCCTCGCCCTACATAAAGCCTAACAAACCTTCCATGTAAACGGTGCCCCCTCGCCCTACATAAAGCCTAACTAACCTTCCATGTAAACGGTGCCCAAAACGGTGCCCCCTCGCCCTACATAAAGCCTAACAAACCTTCCATGTAAACGGTGCCCCCTCGCCCTACATAAAGCCTAACAAACCTTCCATGTAAACGGTGCCCCCTCGCCCTACATAAAGCCTAACAAACCTTCCATGTAAACGGTGCCCAAAACAGTGCCCCCTCGCCCTACATAAAGCCTAACAAACCTTCCATGTAAACGGTGCCCCCTCGCCCTACATAAAGCCTAACAAACCTTCCATGTAAACGGTGCCCCCTCGCCCTACATAAAGCCTAACAAACCTTCCATGTAAACGGTGCCCAAAACGGTGCCCCCTCACCCTACATAAAGCCTAACAAACCTTCCATGTAAACGGTGCCCAAAACGGTGCCCCCTCGCCCTACATAAAGCCTAACAAACCTTCCATGTAAACGGTGCCCCCTCGCCCTACATAAAGCCTAACAAACCTTCCATGTAAACGGTGCCCCCTCGCCCTACATAAAGCCTAACAAACCTTCCATGTAAACGGTGCCCCCTCGCCCTACATAAAGCCTAACAAACCTTCCATGTAAACGGTGCCCCAACGCCCTACATAAAGCCTAACAAACCTTCCATGTAAACGGTGCCCCAACGCCCTACATAAAGCCTAACAAACCTTCCATGTAAACGGTGACCTAAAGCCCTACATAAAGCCTAACAAACCTTCCATGTAAACGGTGCCCCAACGCCCTACATAAAGCCTAACAAACCTTCCATGTAAACGGTGCCCCAACGCCCTACAAAAAGCCAAACAAACCTTCCATGTAAACGGTGCCCCCTCGGCCTACATAAAGCCTAACAAACCTTCCATGTAAACGGTGCCCCCTCGCCCTACATAAAGCCTAACTAACCTTCCATGTAAACGGTGCCCCCTCGCCCTACATAAAGCCTAACTAACCTTCCATGTAAACGGTGCCCCCTCGCCCTACATAAAGCCTAACAAACCTTCCATGTAAACGGTGCCCCAATGCCCTACATAAAGCCTAACAAACCTTCCATGTAAACGGTGCCCCCTTGCCCTACATAAAGCCTAACAAACCTTCCATGTAAACGGTGCCCCCTCGCCCTACATAAAGCCTAACAAACCTTCCATGTAAACGGTGCCCCCTCGCCCTACATAAAGCTTAACAAACCTTCCATGTAAACGGTGCCCCCTCGCCCTACATAAAGCCTAACAAACCTTCCATGTAAACGGTGCCCAAAACGGTGCCCCCTCGCCCTACATAAAGCCTAACAAACCTTCCATGTAAACGGTGCCCCAACGCCCTATATAAAGCCTAACAAACCTTCCATGTAAACGGTGCCCCAACGCCCTACATAAAGCCTAACAAACCTTCCATGTAAACGGTGCCCCCTCGCCCTACATAAAGCCTAACAAACCTTCCATGTAAACGGTGCCCCCTCGCCCTACATAAAGCCTAACAAACCTTCCATGTAAACGGTGCCCCCTCGCCCTACATAAAGCCTAACAAACCTTCCATGTAAACGGTGCCCAAAACGGTGCCCCCTCGCCCTACATAAAGCCTAACAAACCTTCCATGTAAACGGTGCCCCCTCGCCCTACATAAAGCCTAACAAACCTTCCATGTAAACGGTGCCCCAACGCCCTACATAAAGCCTAACAAACCTTCCATGTAAATGGTGCCCCCTCACCCTACATAAAGCCTAAAAAACCTTCCATATAAACGGTGCCCCCTCACCCTACATAAAGCCTAACAAACCTTCCATGTAAACGGTGCCCCCTCGCCCTACATAAAGCCTAACAAACCTTCCATGTAAACGGTGCCCCAACGCCCTACATAAAGCCTAACAAACCTTCCATGTAAACGGTGCCCCCTCGCCCTACATAAAGCCTAACAAACCTTCCATGTAAACGGTGCCCAAAACGGTGCCCCCTCGCCCTACATAAAGCCTAACAAACCTTCCATGTAAACGGTGCCCCCTCGCCCTACATAAAGCCTAACAAACCTTCCATGTAAACGGTGCCCCAACGCCCTACATAAAGCCTAACAAACCTTCCATGTAAACGGTGCCCCAACGCCCTACATAAAGCCTAACTAACCTTCCATGTAAACGGTGCCCCCTCGCCCTACATAAAGCCTAACAAACCTTCCATGTAAACGGTGCCCCCTCACCCTACATAAAGCCTAACAAACCTTCCATGTAAACGGTGCCCCAACGCCCTACATAAAGCCTAACAAACCTCCCATGTAAACGGTGCCCCCTCGCCCTACATAAAGCCTAACAAACCTTCCATGTAAACGGTGCCCAAAACGGTGCCCCCTCGCCCTACATAAAGCCTAACAAACCTTCCATGTAAACGGTGCCCCCTCGCCCTACATAAAGCCTAACAAACCTTCCATGTAAACGGTGCCCCAACGCCCTACATAAAGCCTAACAAACCTTCCATGTAAACGGTGCCCCCTCGCCCTACATAAAGCCTAACAAACCTTCCATGTAAACGGTGCTCCCTCACCCTACATAAAGCCTAACAAACCTTCCATGTAAACGGTGCCCCAACGCCCTACATAAAGCCTAACAAACCTTCCATGTAAACGGTGCCCCCCCGCCCTACATAAAGCCTAACAAACCTTCCATATAAACGGTGCCCCCCCGCCCTACATAAAGCCTAACAAACCTTCCGAAATCCTTTGCAGATTCTTTTATTACAAATATAATAAAGAGCATATAGTTGATTCCTGACAAGAATCAACATAATAATAATAATAATAATAATAATAATAATAATAACAATAATAGAAAAGCACTTTTGAGTGCAGTCCTCCGCTACGGTAGTTTAATTCTTGACCTTTAGGACTGATTCTGAACGTTTGGCTCGTCCGAAACATTGACCTTTGACCTTCCAAAATTTAATCATTTCCAGCTTTTTATATAAGTTTAAAATCCCTGCAGATTTTACTATTTTACGATTAAAATTGTGGCCGTATAGTTGATGACCGGAATTTGACCTATTACTTGACGTTGACCTTGGATCGACCTTAACATGTATTAATTGACGTGGATTTTCATACATCCAATATGAACTAAGTTCAAAGTCTCTGTGATAACGATGTCCAAACTTAGGGCCGATAACGTGAATTGGACATTTTACTTGACTGTGACCTTGACCTTTGACCTTGTCCTTCCAAAATTTAATAATTCCAGCTTTTTACATAACAGTTAATTCCTACAAGTTTCATTACTCTACGATTTAAATTGTGGACAGGAAGCTGTTCACAAACAAACACACAGACGGGCGAAAACATAACCTCCTCCTAACTTCTTTGGCGAAGGCAATAATAATAATAATAATAATAATAATAATAATAATCAGATATATGTGTCTCAGCCTTAATACTTTAAACGAATGCCAAGCCATAAACAAAAGGTCTGTGGTGAATACATACAGTACTTCCGGCCTGGTCTCCCCCCCCCCCCTCCCCCCATAATCCTCTTTGCACTACTCCACATAATACAACATCACGAAGGAGATTGAGACCTCGACATAAATGTTTATCAGCAACTGGTTCTGGAATAACTTAGTGGAACTACAGAACCGAAGGGCCATGAATAAATCTCACAGGGAAGGAACCTCTAATACTGATGAATTAAGAGAATATTATTATTATTATTATTATTATTATCATTATTATCAAGATTAATATTATCATTATTATTATTATTATTATTACCTAAGCTACCATACTAGTTGGAAAAGAAAGATGCTGTAAGCCCAAGGGCTCCAACAGGGAAAAATAGCCCAGTGAGGAAAGGAAATGAGGAAATAAATAAACGATATAAGAAGTAATGAACAATTAGAATGAGATATTTTAAAAACATTGACATTAAAAGAGATATTTCATATATAAACTATAAAAGGACTTCTGTCAGCCTGTTCAATATAAAAACATTTGCTCCAAGTTTGAACTTTTGAAGTTCCACCGATTCAACTACAGTACCCGATTATGAAGATCATTCCACAACTTGGTCACAGCTTGAATAAAACTTCTAGATTACTGTGTAGTATTGAGCCTCATGATGGAGAAGGCCTGACAATTAGAATTAACTGCATGCTTTATTTAACGACTTATATGCTACACAACTACCTAAAGGTAAATATGGCCCTTAGGAAAATGTTTACCTTAGTACTAAAATAAAAAAAAAGCATCCCAAATAAGTTTTTGGAGAAACTAGTGAAATGACACTATTCCATATTTGGATGGCAACTGCTACCAAACTCTCTCCGGGAGTGGACAGCCTCCACCATCTACCGGTCAGAGCATTATAAAAGAATAAAAGACGTTAACGGAGAGAATTGATTAGAAACATAAATCATGACTAATGCACATGATCGTCGATCCCTGGGCTTCCTTGAGGCAATAGGAAAATAAAGACTAGTAACTACGCGCTAACAGAATCAGAATTAGGTCTACATATAAGTGTATTCAGAATATACGTACAGTAACAACAGCCGCCGAAATATCAACGAGAGAGAGAGAGAGAGAGAGAGAGAGAGAGAGAGAGAGAGAGAGAGAGAGAGAGAGAGAGAGAGAGAGAGAGAGAGAGAGAGAGAGAGAGTGTGTGTGTCACCATTCTATCCATATAAGCTAAACCCCACACCCTCCGGACCGCACCATGAACACCTCCAAGATCAACACACCTTAAGAATGGGACAGAAATGAAATTATCGAATAACCCAATTAATCATTCAGATTCCGCTTTACGAGAAAAACCTTCCAACAATAAATTACACGCTATAAGCATTTTAAATTTACAGGTTGCCCCAAGAGAAAGAACCAACTAATGGTATACCGGCAGCTTAATTTTGAACAACGAAAGCAACACAGTTCATTTCCTTGGTAACATTCAGAGGATGATCACCAAGAACGCGAGTCGAAACTATAGAGGACTCGATAACAAAAATAAAAAGAACACTTTTTCAAACCAGAGGAAACTATTATCAGATGACAATTTTATAAGGTGCATAGACAGGACTATACGAATCTAATGCCGAAGGAAAGGCTTATCATATTCAACCATACTGCCTAATATTATTATTATTATTATTATCATTATTATTATAATTAAGTTACAACCCTAGTTGGAAAAGCAGGATGCTATAAGCCCAGGGGCTCCAACAGGGAAAATAGCCTAGTGAACAAAGAAAATAAGGAAAAATAAAATATTTTGAAAACAGTAACATTAAAATAGATATCTCCTATATAAACTAAAAAAAATTCAACAAAACAAGAGGAAGAGAAATTAGATAGAATATTGTGCTCGAGTGTACCCTCAAGCAAGAGAACTCTATCCCAAGACAGTGGAAGACCAAGGTACAGAGGCTATGACACTACCCAAGACTAGAGAACAATGGTTTGATTTTGGAGTGTCCTCCTAGAAGAGCTACTTACCATAGCTAGTCTCTACTACCCTTACCACGAGGAAAGTGGCCACTGAACAATTACAGTGCAGCAGTTAACCCCTTGAGAGAGGAGGAACTGTTTGATAATCTCAGCGTTTTTGGGTGTATCAGGACAGATAGAGGAGACAAAAAAAGAGGAGAATATGCTTTGGCAAATTTGTCAAATAGGCCTTCAGGTATTTTATGATAGTCATTGTGTACAAATTGCAATTGGGCACCTCAAAATCATCCCAAAAATATGATCTTGTTACTTTAGTCTACAGTACTGTCAGATGATGGAAAATTGTATCTAAGGGTGTTTCCTTGTAAAAAAAATTATGGGGGGAGGGGGGCCTTTCAAAATTTAAGAACTCCACCCACACACACACACAAACAAAATACCCTCTTACGGCCCAGTAACAACAATACTTTTAAATACTTTTAAATTGCCTTAACATTTTCAGTAATAACTATAGTTAGAAAGATACATGGAATATTCAATAGAGTATGTGTTAATACAGGAAAAACGTAATTTGCTGGTAATTAGCTTAAAGCTGTAACTTTGCATTCTATCTCTAGCATGTAATGTTTCTGGGCAACAAGGAAATTATATTTTTTGTATTTTAGTTTCTAAACTTCTAAATATGATCGGTAAGTCATCGAAGCCGCTCATGCAAGTGAGTGTACTAAAGCACTGCTCTCAATCCTCCCGAGTTGCGAGATCATCGTCCTTGACCTTTCAACAGCTTAGGACAAGTCATGGCATAGTGATGAAGTTCATATTCATCCGTGACTCCTACTACCCTCTTTGAGTACCATCCCATAGTTTTCCACGGTTAGCTTCACACCGATTATAACCAAGCTCACCAACTGTAAATGTTTATTAGCCACATTCATATTACAGACGTGTGCAGATCAGTTCTGCATCAGCTCCATCTACGACTGCATGCAATTTTCCAACCTTTAAGTGCTTTTCATGCTTGCTCAAGTCTGCTTCATTGACCCACCAAGGTTTTAATCAATTGTATCTTTTGGGGTGCATCAACTCGACCAGGAAGTGTCCGGTGGGCAAATGATGGGAGGTAGGAATAAGTGCCAATGACATCAGAAGCCCACAAGCTAAAGCCCTGGATCTGGCAACAAACGGTGCCATCAGCTCTAGCTTTGCCCCATGGTCCTTTTCCTAGTTCACTGGTAGAGATTGGCTGGCAAAGTTAAAAACTCATGTACTCAATTCAGTCAAACTTTGCGCTCGGAAGTTATGGTTTTGGAGCCATGTCCTCTGATAACACTGACTTGGTGAGCATCAAAAAAAAAAAAAAAAAAAAAAAAAAAAAAAAAAAAAAAAAAAAAAAAAACAGCACTGATGAATTATAATTGTTACACTTCATAAGAACTTGGTAGTAGGTTGGCCAGGGCACAAGCCACCTGTTGAGATACTACAACTAGTGTCATAAGGTCCTTTGACAGGCGAGACAATATTACATTGAATCCCTCTCTCTCGTTATGGATAATTTTTTCTTGGCTTACACAAACTCAATAGGCTGGTCTATTCTTTCCACATTTTCCACTGTCTTCATACACCTGACAACACTGACATTATGAAAAAAATTCTTCTTTACTCAAAGGGTTAACTGCTGCTATGCAATTGTTCAGTGGTTACTTTCTTCTAGGTAAGGGTAGAAGAGACTCTTTACTGTAAATATGGTATATAAGCAGATCTCGGATAATCCAAAATCAAAAGCCATACCCTTTGTACCATGGTCTTCCACTGTCCTGGGTTAGAGTTCTCTTGCTTGAGGGTACACTCGGTCATACTATCTTATTTCTCTTGCTCTTGTTCTTTTTTAAAGTTTTTAGTTTATATATGAAAGATCTATTTCAATGTTGTTCTTAAAGTACTTCAATTGTTCATTACTTCTCTTGTAGTTTACTTATCTCCTTTCCTCCACTGGGCTATTTTTCCCTTTTGGAGCCCTTGGGCTTATAGCATCCTGCTTTTCCAACTAGGGTTATAGCTTAGCCAGTAATAATAATAATAATAATAATAATAATAATAATAATAATAATAATAATAATAATAACAATATAGGCCGGATAACGCCACCTAACTCTGCTTCCTTAATTCAGTAAAGCTACTGCCTCACTAAACATCCAATGTCCATAAGATATTCATCAATCATTATCACCTACCCTTCTGGTATTTTCATCTGACCATGCTTGATAATGAGGTCCCAGTTCATAAACAATCATGTCCAGTTTTTTACTAGAAGGATTACCTATACAGTATTTATGTCAATCAACAAAAAATTCCATGATAGGACATTATTCAACACTGCAGCAGTGGTTATCTTTGATACTGCTGTCCAAATACAGTATTATAAGATATTCGGTCTGTTTCAAGGACTTCAGTTATCAGAAGTGAATTTTTGGCACCTTACATTACCTTCATGTCAATAACAAGTGACTTTATTCATACCTATATGCTAAAGTTACGTCTCAACTAAATCCTCATATCAGACAACTTATCTGTAACTGTCGGTCCTAAAATATCTTTAAATGCTATATTTCTAATGAGCACACGTTTTGCCCGTTTGGATTTTAAAAAGCATGGGAAAGTTGCAGTATAGTCAATTATCATAATTGCAACATCCTTTAGATAAAGTACAGCTACTGATAACCCTTGGCAGCCATGTGGCTTAAACTGAGGGGTCTGTTTGGTTTATGTCTTTACTACAATTACCAGCTACATAGGTTTAGCACAAAGTATTCATACATTTCAAATATTTCAGCTGTTAATCATGTAAAGAAGTCGTCGTCTCTAAGATCGTTGTCTCATAATTTGTCTCTTTCCAGTCAAAATTGCCTTCCAAAGTTCATCAAAGGTTCTGTTAATCATGTTGTGCTACTTCTTTACTTCAAGATATGTTTTGAACTGTATAGTTGAATTGAATTAAACATCACAAAATTTAAGTACTTTGTATTTTTCTTAACAGTACTTACCTCAAACTACTTTCTTAGGAGTATCTGGGATCTCCTCCCTATCCGACCAAGAATTCTGCGTAGTTCCCCCTATCTCCGTTTCCCTTGTTGGGTCGCCCCGTGGTGGATGGATACTCGCCCTGAGCCAACCCTGGGTCAGCTCACGAGAGTGTGCTGCTAGGTCTGACTCGTCAGTAAGCATATGTGAAAATACCATTCAAACTCCTGTAAGGCACCCGGGGCAGGATGGGCAGGCAATAACCCGAAAGTAGTTCGAGGTAAGTGCTGTTAGGAAAAATACAAATTACTTAAAATTTGTAATTTGTTCCCGCACGGAGTACTTACCTCGAACTACTTTCTTAGGAGACTTACACTTTAGGAGGCGGGGGGTGGACTTACAGGCCGGACGACCCGCCATACCGATACGTGATACGGGACCTAGATAGGAGGCTAGGTCCAGGGTAGGAGAGTCGGGGAAGCACGCAAAAGCCTACTTGATTGAAGTCACCTTTATGCATAATCCGGACATGGTCTTGTACAACATCCATCTCTCACATGGGATACGGGAAAAGAAGGGGACAACAAGGGTAGCAAGGAAAAGGGGGAAGTAAGGCGGAAACTTGTGTCGCTTGCAATTACTCCCCTCGGTCTACCCCAGGGCTTTAGCCTTAAACTTGTTGAAGGGCGTAAAGATTGGTCCGATGGTGAAGGAGTCCAGGGACTTCCTCGTAGAATCTTTCAGGTAGTGGACCGTAAAGGTGGACTGCCTGGACCATGTGCCCGCCCTCATGATTTGACCTACTGCCATGTTCTTGTCGAATTTCCAGGAGGTGCTAAGCCCCCTAATGTCATGGGGTTGTGTCTTGCCAGGGACTGCTGACCCCTCACTGTCATAAGCCTTTTTATGATTTGTCGAAGCCAAAAGGAGACTGTGTACTTAGACACTGCTTTCTACACTGGGCCTGAGGAAACAAACAGACTTTTGATGCCCGGCCGAAGTCTGGCTGTCCTGTTAAGGTACTTCCTGATAGTACTCACTGGGCACAGGAACAAGCCTTCCGGGTTGTCTGAGTGAGGGACCGCCGGGATCGAGAAACCTTCAAACCTTGGGTCTACGATGACCGGGTTCTGTGTTTTGGCCACAAAAAACAGGCAGAAACTTAAAGGCCAGGTCCTTCCACCCTTACGAGTGTGAGACCTCGAACGACAAGTCGTGGAGCTCACTCACCCTCCTGGCTGAGGCCAGAGCTAGCAAGAACACTGCCTTGAGGGTGAGGTCTTTATCCAGGATAATTTTGAGAGGTTCGAAGGGTGGCTTAGACAAAAGCTTGAGAATCTTAGCAACGTCCCACTGCGGGACCCGAGAGGCGCGGGGGGAACAAGATGGCTCAACACTCTTGATGAGCATGGAAAACTGACGAGAGGCCCCCCTGATCAATACCTCTGAGTAGAAATACTTGTCCCAGTGCTGCTCGGACCCCTTTGATGGCTGGAATGGAAACCCCTAGGTAGTCCCTTAGGTAGACCAGGAAATCTGCAATCTTGTGGACCGATGCATCCAGGGGTCTCAGGTTCTGAGCCGCATACCACTTAGCAAATCTGGCTTTCTTGGCCTGGTAAACCATGACCGAGGATTTCCTAAGATAACCGGTCATCCTCGAGGCTGCCCTCTTTGAGTATCCTTCCTTCCTTAGTAGAGGCCCGATAACCTCCACGCAAGTAGCTGAAGGCACTGGGGGGTTCTCATGAAACCTTTGGAAGTGGGGCTGGTGTAGCAGATCTTCTCTTATCAGCAGAGGCTACGGAGGAAGGATAGCCAGGGCTTGTAGGTCCGCGAACCACTCCCTCTCCGGCCACCAAGGCACTACCAAAGTCAACCTTGTATCTCTTGACTGCCTGATCCTGTTGAGAACCTGCCTGAGAATCCTGAAGGGAGGAAAGGCATATACGTCGAATCCGTCCCCAGAGTGTTGGAAGACGTCTTCGAACACTGCTGCTGGGTCTGGCACCGGGGAACAGAACACGGGGAGCTGTGCGTTGAGCCCCGTGGCGAAGAGGAGGACCTTCTGGGCTACCTGTGGGTGTAAGGACCACTCTGACCCCACTACTTGCCCTGTCCTGCCGAGGCCGTCGGCTAGAACGTTCCTTTTTCCCGGAATGAACCTGGCTGTGAGGCTGATGTGTTCCTTTTCGGCCCATTCCAGTATTTGATACGTGAGGTTGCACAACTCCCTTGATCTCAATCCTCCTTGCTTCTTTATGTATGCCACCACGGTGGCGTTGTCGCACCTGAGTGCTAACAATGGGCGAACCTTGCGAGGGCCTTTTGGCCTGCTAATAGCTCGAGCATGTTTATGTGAAAGGTCTTCTCCTCCGGAGACCACCTCCTCTCTGCTGTTTCCCCAAGCAGATGGGCTCCCCGCCCTCCTTTGATGCGTCTGTGAAGAGCAACACCTCTGGAGGAACGGACGCGAATGGTACCCCCTTAAGGGTGTTCGCCCTGTCGGATCACGTTCCTGGAGTCCGGAGACATCCTGACTAGTTCTTGACGAGGGGCTCCCGGTGCCCAACGGTCCTTCAGGTTCTATTGGACTGGTCTCAGCTTGAGCCTCCCCTGAGGAACCAACTTCTCCAACTAGACCAAGTGGCCCATGAACCTCTGCCAGTCCTTGGCTCTCATTAGCGCACCTGTCAGGAATGGTCGAATAACTTGATTCAGGTTGCTCAGCCTCTCTTGAGAGGGGAATGCCCTTTCTAGTTGGGAGTCTAGGACCATCCCTAGGAACGTTATCCTGGTGGTGGGGACTAACTGGGACTTTTCCAAGTTGATGGTGACCCCCAGTTCCCTGCAGAACTGCAATAGCTTCGCTCCTTGCTCCTCTAAGACTGTCTCTGAGGCTGAAAGCAGCAACCAGTCATCTAGGTACTGGACAGGCCTGATGCCCTACTTGTGGGCCCAGGATGATACTACGGTGACCACCCTCGGAGCCGTTGACAGTCCGAAGCAGCGAGTCTTGACTAGCAGAGACTGGGATCTCCACTTCACTCTGAGGAACATCCTGCTGGAGGGATGCACAGGGATCTGAAAAAGTCGTCCTTGATGATCCAGGGACATCATGAAATCCCCTTCTCTCAAGGCTGCCAGCACTCCTTGAGCCGGCGTATTTTGCCTAAAGGAGGACTGGGCTGGGGTACCTCTCCTGCGGGAGGGCCACGGGGATTGCTGCCCGGAAGTGGAGGGAGCCTCCTGTCTAGCTGGTGCCGTAGGTGGGTCGGCCACGTCCGCTGATGGTCTCCTATGGGGAAGACGTCTTGCCACTGACTGCCTGGGCTCCACCGAGTCCTTAATTTTGCCCACTCTCTCCATAGTTTCCGCCACTGCCTGCAGGGGGAACACGGTCTCACCCCACACCGGCGCATTCCTCCGAAACGTTGTTTCCGTTCGGGAAGCCTACGGGAGAACCTGTTAAAAGACCTTGTCCCTCCTCTTTAACACTCAGTTTGCCGTCTGGGTCAGGGACTGTAAGGTAAGGGACTTCGTCGCCTCTGTCATGGCGCATGCCCACTAGTCCAGCCAGGAGGTCACATTGACTATGTCTCGCGAGGTGTCCTCCACCATGGAGGCCACTGCTTGAGAGAAAAACCACTGGTGCAGTGAGGGTTCTGTCATCTGTACTGCCCTGGTTTAACATTGCAAAGGCTTCTTCCAACTAGCGGGGACCTGCATGACGCCCGTCTGGAACACAGAATTTCTTCTTGGTCCTCAGTCCCGGCAGGAGCTTGAAGGACCCTTGGGCTCTTAGGGAGTTCTTATGTCCCCTCAACGTATTTATCGACATGCTCCATGCCTAGTGCCACGTCCCGCGCTAGCGGTAGAGCCAAGGATAGTTTCTGCTGGCCGGGGTTATCCACCATCCTCCCCAAACCTGAAAGCCAAGCCTGCTCTAACAACGGTTTAGGCTCGTCTAATCTGTGGCGGTGGAGGATCAGAGCCCGGACTTTTCTATAGGAGGACACTTCGCCGAGGGAACACTCGCCCGTGTCTAACAAGCCCCCTACCACTTGCTCCTCCGTGACGACTGCATCCTCGAGCACGGATGGAGCCGCTGGGACGGAGGTAGCCGTTACGGGCCTACCCCCTCCCGGGGAAATCCGTGGGGTGTAAGTACCCTGATATGCCAGCAGCTGCCTCCAATGCTTGGCTGGGGCTGGCGTGGCAATGGGAATGGATGCCATGCTGCCGGGCTGAGCCAGCGGCTGTCTCCTCTGGACGGATGGATCCGGTGACTTGCCGGGCAAAGGCAAGGTAAAGATTACGTGTGCCAACGTCTGCATCCGACGGGTGGACGGAGCCGAAGACACACTGGGCAAAGGTGCGGGGGCGGCTCCAGCTGCCACTGAGGCAAGCACTGGAGCTGCAAGAGCCCTGATCGACCCGCTAAGGGGGAAAGCCACTTTGTCGCCGTCACGGATGGAGCCGCCGGGACGGAGGTAGCCGTCATGGGTCTACCCCCTCCCGGGGAAATCCGTGGGGTGTAAGTATCCTGATATGTCAGCGGCTGCCTCCGATGCTCGGATGGGGTTAGCCAGGACAATGGAGCGGATGGCTCGACGGAGCTAGCCGTCATGGGTCTACTCCCTTCCGGGAAAATCCGTGGAGTGTAAGTACCCTGATATGTCAGCGGCTGCCTCCGATACTTGGATGGGGCTAGCCAGGACAATGGAGCGGCCACCGGGACGGAGGTAGCCGTAATGGGTCTGGTCTACCCCCTCCCGGGGAAATCCGTGGGGTGTGAGTGCCCTGGTATACCAGCGGTTAACCACGAATCTTGAATGGGGCTGTTGTGGTACCGGGTATGGATGCCATGCTGCCGGGTCAAGCCAGCGGCTACCTCCGCTGGACGGATGGAGCCAGTGCCCGGCAAGGTAAAGTTCATATGTGTCAACGCCGAACGGTTGGATCCGACGAGCAGACGGAGCCGAAGAGACACTGGACAAGGGCGCGGGGGCGGCTCCAGCGGCCACCGAGGCAGGCACTGGAGCGGTAAGAGCCCTGTTCGACCTGTTAGGGGGAAAAGCCACTTTAGCCCATTTCCTCTTGGAGGAACTCCTCTTCTTGCCACGTAAGAGCTGGACTTCCTCCTTTTAGACCTCTTCCACTTCCTTCTCGTCTCTCGGTCGTCTGAGTCTTCTGACGAAAACGAGTCGCAGGACGAAGATGTATCTGAGGAGGGAGAAGAGGAAGAGGAGCTCGCTGAATCTTCTGTCAACAATGTAGGGTCTTGTAGTTGTGCAACCAGCGTGACGGGCTGCTTGAAGTCCGACGGGAGCGTAGATGAGGGCGCCGGGGGCGTGCGTAGAGCTTTCCGAGAAGCGAACCAGCCTGAGAATTCCTCCTCCTGACGCATGGGTGATCTGAAGGTCGTCCTCCGTGCCGTCCATACAATGAAGTCGTGGTCTGAAGATCCTGTGGGCTGCCTCTCCTAGTCCATAACACACCCGGGAACCGCTGAACCTGAAAGACACTGCCAAGATGGAGGGGAAGGAGCCGTTCCTGACTTCCCCACACCCGGGTCTTCATTCGAGACAGGTCCTGAGGGAACCAGAAGACTAGCAGACCCTCCCCCACGCCTGCATAGTCACAATACACCCTAAACTATCAACATGAGACTCATGGGGAACAGCAATGGGCCGTTTCCCCTCAACAGACTTACCTCGTCCCCTACTCTGGGTAGGGGAAGGGGAAGGAGAACCTCTCTCCGACGGAGCTGCAGGAGACGTCAAAGGCTTACCGGGCTTAGGCCCGGGACAGCGACGCTGGGATTCCATAAGGAAAGCACTGAAACACCAAACAACACCCGTAACACAGTGAAAGAATGTGAATGGTAAGGCACAAAGAAAACACGTGGTAACACAAAGGCGGGTCGGACGGGATGTGAGAGCGGCGAGATGTTATCTACGCCGCAACCAGATGCTTACTGACGAGTCAGACCTAGCAGCACACTCTCGTGAGCTGACCCAGGGTCACCTCAGGGTGAGTATCCATCCACCACGGGGCAACCCAACAAGGGAAACGGAGATGGGAAAACTACGCAAAATTCTTGGTCGGATAGGGAGGAGATCCCAGATACTCCTAAGAAAGTAGTTCGAGTTAAGTACTCGGTGTTGGAACAATAAAATTTAGGCTTTAAACCAAGCATTGTCCTGTACTGTAGTGTTATCAGCATAAGCATTAGGATCCTCATGGCAATTTAGCACTTATAGACACACCAATGTGGGCACCGAATAAGGCTGGAATCCAGATCCCTCCTTGAACGATACAGGTTCATAGTACTGAACTTCAGTGGAGATTTTATTTTCAAACAGCATGCAACCATACCTATTGAATACTTTTTGATCAAAGACAAAGACCTTGTCCTTGACAGACATTTCTGTCAACATCTAAAAATTATTTGTAATTATCTAACAAAACCACTTTTCAAGTAGTGGGATGCAGAATTTTATGCTAAACTATTCATTATCATCTCCAACACCTATTGACACAAGGGCATCGATTAGATTTCGCCAGTCGTCTCTACCAGTAGAGGTTATCTTAATAACCTCATAGCATGGATAATACCGTTCAAGCGTTCTTTTTTTTTTCATCATATTGTTCAACCACCTGACTGTTACTTTATACTTCAACTGAGGAGTCTGCCACCCCCCCCCCAATCCCTCAAGTTGTTTGTGTGTGCTGAATGGTCTCCAAAAGGCCAATGCCTTGCCTTATTACAGTACACAAACTCATACGTTTAATTGCGACATAAAAAAAATGTATCGAGTTGAATTTTGATGAATGGTTTGAAACTACTAATCAAATTGTAACACTTAGAATAGATATTGGTGAGCAGTGTCTTGTAAAATTAATTTTATGCAAAGGCTATCAAGTAAGATTTGGAACTATAGATATGATATGGTACTGCAGACTACCAAGGTGGATGGTGAGGACAAAGATCAGGACACAAAGGTTGGTCCGAATTATGAAAAATCTTGAAGGGTAACAATTTTTGTTCAGCTTTTATCTACAAAGATAAAATGGAGGCCATTCAACACGCATAAACAAATTGGGGGGGGGGACTCCTCAGTTGTAGTATGAAGAATGTAGTATGAAGAATAAAGTAACAGTCAAATGATTGGACAATATGAAGGAAAAAAGAAAGCTCGGAAACAGTATTAACCACCTTACAAGGTTATTAAGATACTTAACCTCTACTGACCATATAATTTATTATTTATAAATTTGAGCAATGTGATCTTTCAACTGACAAACCCCTGTTACACAAACAAATTTAGCTATTAATCTCCAGAACCGTCAGTTATTTAAGCATGTTACAAAAAATTTGTCATAATTTAGATCATCTCAATCTCTACCATCATGTATGTTCAACTATGTAGGCAGTAAATTCTAATACATGACTTTTCCATCAAATGACAAAACTCGTACTACGTAGTATCCTATAGGTTTTATTCCACCTCTGAACAGATTGTGGAATGATCTTCCTTGTCAGGCAGTTAAATTAGTGGACCTTGAGAAATTTACATTTATGGTAATTTTTTTTTCTGTTAAACAGGTTGACATGCTTCAGTTTACCTGTGAAATCTATTCTAACATTCCTACCAATCTTAAAATACTTTATATTTTCAACTCATTGTTTATTCACAGTTGTATCTGCTATTCCCTTACCTCACTTAGGATTGTGGTACCCTGCTTTTCCAACAAAAGTTGCAGCTTGGCTAGTAATAATCCCATCCATATACCAAGGCACTTCCCCCAATTTTGGGGGGGTATCCGACATCAACAAATGAAACAAAACAAAAAAGGGGACCTCTACTCTCTACGTCCCTCCCAGCCTGACAAGGGACTCAACCGAATTCAGCTGGTACTGCTAGGGTCCCACAGCCCACCCTCCCCAGTTATCCACCACAGATGAATTGAATTGAATTGAATATGGGATTTAGGCATTAAGCCAAGCACTGGGGCATCAAGGGCCATTCAGCGCTATATAACGAAAATCATTCAATCATATCTGTACACTCACACCATTTAGTATCATTTTAACCTTTAATACAAATCTTAACACTTTCATACAATAAAATCTAGATGTGAAATAAATAGGGATTAAAAGGGTAAAATAAATAAATAAATTAATAAAATCAATTATAGCTCGTAATATAACCCAATACTTTGTATAAATTTTCTCAAGTTCAGGGTATTACAGTTTTCCCCCAGTATATCTCTTAACGGTTTGTCCTGGAGTAAATGTGTCCTCCTCTGGAGATTAAAAACAGGACAATCGACTAAAATATGTTTAACATCCATTGTCACTTGACAGGTATTACAAAGAGGGGCCTGTCTCCCTTCCCCACTCTTCATTAAATAATTGTGCGTTGCATGTGTATGGCCAATACGCAGCCTAGTTAAAATAATGGTATCCCTTCTACTTGTAGAATTACAAGATGACCATTTATCCACCAATGGGTGGATTTGTTTCAATTTTGTATTGGTGGTCAGTTCAGACCATCGAGCTTGCCACTTATTTTTACAGTAAAGATGAATCTCACTTTTAAGATCTTTGTAAGGAATACTCAAGGGGGATGGATTACTTAGCCCTGAAGCTTCCTTTGCTGCCTTATCTACTTGTTCATTCCCATCCACCCCAACATGGGCAGGGACCTGTGAAGCTTCATAATGCTGAATCCCCTACTGCTGCTACCTCCGCGGTCATCTAAGGCAACGGAGGAAGCAGCAAGCTAGTATGGCTAGTAATAATATCAATTATAATACAATACAATAAACCCTTTAAGGAATGTATCAACATTTGAGAATTAGAAACCAAGCAAGTGTATAGCTGGACCAAGGCACAGAGTTTCAAGAAGAAGTTACCCCACTTAGAATTTTTTTTTAGTCCTTTAATGCCTAGATCCCAAGGGGGAAAAAATTGCATAGCTCCAATTGTCACCAATTGGTATATGAAAAATAAAAGTAAAATCAAAAGGAGACTTTGCAAAATGAATGAATACACCTCAGACCCATTTGGATAAGAGATTTAATGAAAGGAAAAAGAGGCTGTCATCCATGATCTTGAGACATTATCGTATATGAAACATATTACCAGAAGTTGAACTTAGCCCTAAAGTAAGGTCATACAAAGGTAAAGAGGCTGCACTTTAATATGATAATTACAGAGTAATACGACTGAGGAATGCTATGAAAACTTAAGAAAAATTGTCAGTTTGGCTTCATGTCAGAGTAATCATTAGTATTAGTCTTCATGAGTAAACAATAAGAAAAGTACCAAACCAAGAGGGAGAGCTTAAACTACCTTAAGTATTTAGGACACAAGGTCTGATGCTGGGGTTAGGACATTCCGTACCTGTGCAACCAGGAGAACCGTGTAATTGTGCTTCAAGTAAAAATCAACAGGTTAGATACAAGAAAAATGTAGGCCGATAAGTTGGTATTGATAGGCAGGTTCCGTATTGTGAAACAGGAGTTGAGAGCGGTCAATAGTAGCTGCATCATGGACGAAATAGAGGGAGATTAAGCTACCTTGCAGATAATCATAAATGTCTCATTACTAGAGTCTGTTATGACGTATGCAGCAGAAATATGTCAACAAATTGGAAAATGTAAGATATTCAAGAGGTGCAACATTACAATGTCGAGATTCATGGAGGAAATATGATAGGAACATTAGAAATACAGGTAGTGTCCAACAAGCCGGTAAAAAGATTGAGAACTAGATAACTTAAATGGTTTGGACTAGTGATGAGAAGGAAATGAGGAACCACAGTCAGAAAGGCCACATGCATGGAAAACTTACAAAAAGACATAAATCAGAAAATTGAGGGATGGATGAATATAAATTGAAGACAGCCCATAAAAATGGGCACTGAAAAGAAAGAGTTAGGATATTTTTAAAAAGTGTGGCTATAGAATGAATACTTTTTGGCAGTAGTATGGGAGAGCAGATAAGGTTTCCAGAGACTGGAGATGACCGAGATAGTTTGGAAATATAATGGAAAGGGTGCAGTAATGAAAATGAGGAATTCTGCCACAAAGAACACAACAGTGGACAGAGATGAGAACTTATTTAACATATAGTTGAGAAAACATTTATAAGTATATAAAATCTTAAAAATTGTATTGGTGGGAAGAACAACCTCTTATTTCCTTTACTAATTGCTTTTGGAAAGGATATACTCCAAACCTCTTCAATAGTTCTAACTTTTTAAAAAACTAAATTATTTCAGAATATTCCTCCACTACACACAATGACTATTCAAGGCATTACAAAACTAAACATTTTACATTAACTTTATTTCAAAACACTTATACAAAAATATGTATCCAAAGATTAATTAAATTTTACAGATTATCACTTGAAATATATGAGATACAGTACAAAGTCTGACAACATCTTAAAATATGGTACTTATTACAAAAGAAATGTATTTGGTTTGGCAAGGAGCTATATTTTGTATATGAAACAAGTAATTAGCCCTTTCTTAAGCATTTATTCAATGATTTAGTCGTTTTGATACTCTTTAAGCACACTAATTAGGAATAATAACTGAATTAGGAACTCTGATCCTATATAAGAAGCCTATTTGTACTGAAAAAGCAATCACACAAAAAATTCTTCCGCATAAACTTAGTTTCCAAACTTTGCCATCTTGTTATTAAGTGGACTCTTCATGAATCGGGAAGAGGCCATGTACTTCTTTATGGTCTCTAATTCTTCAAAACGCTTTTGGAAGTCAGCCAGGTTCTTGTAATCCTTAAGGAGGTTTGGTTCCAATAGCAGATGCTGATCAATAAGTTCATACATCACAAAATCTACGAAGGTGATCTGAAATTTGATCATCATGGTGAGATATAATTCCTAGGGCTTATATATTACTCTTAAACTACTTAGATCTCTCTCTACAATTAAGAGGTCCAACGCAAATCGTTGCACGTACTTAAGACTAACTTGCAGAAAATACTGGCTAAATTATGAGTTTATAAATTTTACACTGTATTCTTTCAATATCTTGTCAATTCCTCATTACAACCTAAGATATATCACTTAGATTTAAAGCAACTCTATTATCTCTTAGATTTAAAGCAACTAGAGTTAATCTAAATATTCACTGGGATTATCACCACTCTTGAGATGAATCTAGGAGTGGAATTTTAAAAACCTGTCAGATGGCCTCTTGTTGAGGTTCAGTATCACATGCTGTACATATGAACTAAAAAGCTTCAATATAATGTAAAAAGCCATGTTATTTGGAAGAAGATCAGTATTGGTTAACTGAAAGTTTTCCTCAAGATTTTCCTAAAAAATCTATTATAGGGTAGACTGAGTTGCAAAGCGGCCATGTATGATATTGGAAGACTAATTTTACTACACTGCTTTAGTGTTAAGCTGGGGATAGCAAATAAAATAATTTTGCAGTCATTCATTCTCAAAACCAAGAAACATCAAAATATGATATTTTAATTATAAAATAAATTTTTGAATATACTTACCCGGTGAATATATAATAGCTGCTCCAGCGGCTCGACAGAAAACACACACAAAAACTCGCGAGCGATCGCTATGAAGGTTGCGGGTGTGCCCACCAGCGCCAACTATCGGCCAGATACCGCATATACATGTAAACAGACCCAATTTTTCTCATCCCGCTGGGTCTCTAATTTATATATTCACCGGGTAAGTATATTCAAAAATTTATTTTATAATTAAAATATCATTTTTAAATATTGAACTTAGCCGGTGAATATATAATAGCTGATTCACACCCATGGTGGTGGGTAGAGACCAGAGTTAATTAAGTTTACAGCGTATATGCTTAGAGTTTTTGACAGTTATATCATAACAAAACCCAAATATATAAAGGTACCTGGTAAGGAAGTTGACTTAGACGATTACTCTGCCTTATTAGTCTGTCTTCCTCACGAAGCCCACCGATCCTCTTAGGATGCTGAAAGACTCCCAGGAGCTGAAGTATTAAGGGCTGCAACCCATACAACAGGACCTCATCAAACCCATAATCTGGGCGCTCTCAAGAAATGACTTTGACCACCCGCCAAATCAACCAGGATGCGAAAGGCTTCTTAGCCTTCCGTACAACCCAAAAAACAATATTAAAAACATTTCAAGAGACAGATTAAAAAGGATATTGGAATTAGGGTAATGTAGTGGTAGAACCCTCACCCACTACTGCACTCGCTGCAACGAATGGACCCAGTGTGTAGCAGTCCTTGTAAAGAGTCTGGACATCTTTTAAGTAAAATGAAGCGAACACTGACTTGCTTCTCCAAAAAGTCGCGTCCATAATACTTTGCAGAGATTTATTTTGGTTGAAGGCCACGGAGGTTGCTATAGCTCTAACTTCGTGCGTCTTAACCTTAAGCAAACATCGGTCTTTCTCATTCAAGTGAGAATGAGCTTCTCGTAATAAAAATCTGATAAAATATGACAAAGCATTCTTTGACATAGGCAATGATGGTTTCTTAACTGAGCACCATAATGCCTCAGATTTACCTCGTAATGACTTAGTACGAGCTAAATAGAACTTAAGAGCTCTAACAGGACATACTGTAATACTCTTTCCAGTTCATTGCCTACGATCTCTGATAAGCAAGGAATATCAAAAGATTTAGGCCAAGGACGAGAAGGCAGTTCATTTTTGGCCAGGAAACCAAGTTGAAGTGAACAAGTGGCTTTTTCTGTAGAAAAGCCGATGTTCTTACTGAAGGCATGAAGCTCACTGACCCTTTTAGCCGAAGCCAAGCAAACTAGGAAAAGTGTCTTGAGGGTGAGATCCTTCAGGGAGGCTGAATGTAATGGCTCAAACCTGTCTGACATGAGGAACCTTAGGACCACGTCTAAGTTCCATCCAGGAGTTGCCAAACGACGTTCCTTAGAGGTCTCGAAAGACTTAAGGAGATCTTGGAGATCTTTATTGTTGGAAAGATCTAAGCCTCTATGTCGAAAGACCGAAGCCAACATGCTCCTGTAGCCCTTAATCGTGGGAGCTGAAAGGGAGCGAACCTTTCTCAGATGTAAAAGAAAATCTGTGATTTGGGCTACAGAGGTACTGGACGAGGACACAGATGCTGACTTGCACCAGTCTCGAAAGACTTCCCACTTCGACTGGTATACTCTAATGGTAGAAGCTCTCCTCGCTCTTGCAATCGCACTGGCTGCCTCCTTCGAAAAGCCTCGAGCTCTTGAGAGTCTTTCGATAGTCTGAAGGAAGTCAGACGAAGAGCGGGGAGGCTTTGATGGACATTCTTTACGTGGGGCTGACGTAACAGATCTACCCTTAGAGGAAGACTTCTTGGAAAGTCTACCAGCCATTGAAGTACCTCGGTGAACCACTCTCTCGCTGGCCAGAGGGTAGCAACCAACGTCAACCTTGTCCCTTCGTGAGAGGCGAACTTCTGCAGTACCTTGTTGACTATCTTGAATGGTGGGAATGCATATAAGTCCAGAAGAGACCAATCCAGTAGAAACGCGTCTATGTGGATTGCTTCTGTATCTAGGACTGGAGAGCAATAGATTGGTAACCTTTTGGTCAACGAGGAGGCAAAGAGGTCTATGGTGGGTTGACCCCAAGTAGCCCAAAGACACTTGCCCACGTCCTTGTGGAGGGTCCATTCCGTGGGTATCACCTGACCCCTCCGACTGAGACAGTCTGCCAAGACGTTCAAGTCCCCCTGAATGAATCTCGTCAACAGGGAGATGCCTCGATTTCTTGACCATAAGAGAAGGTCCCTTGCGATCTCGAGCAGCGTGAAGGAGTGTGTGCCTCCTTGCTTGGAGATGTACGCCAAAGCTGTGGTGTTGTCTGAGTTGACCTCTACCACTTAGTTTCGAAGAAGCTTTCGAATATCATCAAGGCCAAGTGGACTGCTAATAGCTCCTTGCCGTTGATGTGCATGCTCTTCTGACTAGAGGTCCACAGACCCGAGCATTCCCGACCGTCCAGGGTCGCATCCCAACCCAAATCCGACGCGTCTGAGAACAACACGTGGTTTGGGTTCTTGACTGCTAGGGATAGTCCCTCTCTCAGACTGATATTGCTGTCCCACCATTTCAGGCATGCCTTTACTGGTTCGGAGACTGGGAATGATACCGTCTCTAACGTCTTGTCCTAGTTCCAGTGAGAGGCTAGATGGAACCGGAGAGGCAGAAGGTGTAGTCTCCCTAGTGAGACAAACTGCTCCAGGGATGAGAGAGTCCCTACGAGACTGTTCCAACTCCTGACTGAACAAACGTTTTCTTTTCAGCATTAGTTGGACTTCGAGCAGGGCTTGTTCTATTCGGTGGCAGACGGAAAAGCCCGAAAAAAAACTGGACTGCGAATCTCCATCCCCAAATATAGAATAATCTGGGATGGGATCAGTTGGGACTTTTAGGTTGACCAAAAGTCCCAACTCCCTGGCCAGACTCAACGTCCAATGTAGATCCTGCAGACAGCGAAGACTGGACGATGCTCTGAGAAGCCAGTCGTCCAAGTACAGGGAGGCTCGGATCCCCGATAGATGGAGGGATTTTGCCACATTCCTCATGAGCCTCGTAAACACGAGAGGAGCAGGACTGAGGCCAAAGCACAGGGCTCGAAACTGGTATCCCACATTCCTGTAAACAAACCTCAGAAACGGTTGGGAATCCGGGTGTATAGGAATGTGGAAGTATGCCTCCTGAAGGTCGAGAGAGACCATCCAGTCGCCTTCCATTAATGCTGTCAAGACAGCCTGGTAGACTTCATCGTGAAGTTTGTCTTGACAATGAACACATTGAGCGCACTTGCCTCTTACGTACTCCTGCAGTGAACATGGCTGCCAGATCATTGGAGCCATCCCTGAGGGACTTGTTCCTGCAGAGAACGTGGCTGTCAGATCATTGGAGCCATCCTTGAAAGCCGTGTTTATGCATGACATAATTGTACAGCAAAACTTCAAACGCTCGAAAAAAACTCCTAACAGGAGATGGTCTAGCTCTGAAGTCGACCATAAAATCTTGGAGCGTCTCATGGCCAGGCGCCAGGGAGAGTCTATGAGGTTTGAGAAGTCTATCTGGGCAGAGGCAGGAACTCCCAAGCCGAGAACTTCTCCCGTGTCATATCAGACTCTCGCTCTATAAGCCAGCTTAAAAGTAGGGAAAGCAAAGGCTGTCTCCCCCAAACTCCTCCTGGTGATAAACCAGTCGCCTAGCAAACGTAAAGCTCTCTTAGAAGAGCGAGAGAGCACTAGCTTATAAAACAACGGCTTCGAAGTAGCTAGGCCTAGTGTAAACTCTGACGTTTAGGCGAACGAGGAGCAGCAGTTATAAAAAGATCCGGACAAAGATCCTTAAAAATCAGCATGATTTATTTAAAGTCCATAGAGGGCTGAGCAGCTTTAGGCTCCTCTCCGTCTGACAGAGTCCTCAAGGGAATATCAGTAGGAGGGGGAACAGCAACTTCCTCATCTGAAGGAACCTTGTCCAACAATAGCCGAGTCTCAAGCAAGGGAGAGACCTGCCGTGGTGGCAATGCTTGACAAGCAGAGTCCACACGCAAAGGAGCAACAGTAGCAGTCAAGGACGCTATGTCATGTAACTGCTTAAAGGACTGACCAGCAACAACCAACAGGTGCGGGAGGACGCTCGACGTCAACTCGAGATTGCCTTGACTGCCTAGACTGAGCAGTCAAAACAACTCGACTGCGGTGCTTGACGCTCAACGTCAAAACAAGTCAACTTCGCTGGTTGGCGAACGTCCTGAACGTCAACAAGAGCATGCGGCAGCGGCTGAACGTCCACAAGCGGCTGAAAGTCAACACTGGACTGCATCGAGTGAGGCTCTACAAAACGTGACTGACGTGACTTTGTAACGTCAACGTCAACAGGACGAGCAAAGGTTCGTTTGGGCGGCTGACGGCCAGGATCTCGATCAGCTAAGCGGCGAGGATCATCGTGAACCTGCTCAGCAGAATAGTCCTCCATAAGAGAGGCAAGCTTATTCTGCATGTCTTGCCGTACAACCCATTAAGGATCAACGGGAATGGTTGCGGTAAGAGACGAGGGTAACGTCTGTGACTGCAAAACCTTGCCTACAAAAGGCCCTCGGAGCCTGTGTTACGCTTTTGTTTAGGCGGCGAGCAGTCTTCCGATGACTGCATAGGGTCAGAGCTGTCCTAATAGTTAAAACCAGGACGCTGGACCTGTCCTGAAAGGACTGACTTTCGCTTAAAGGGCCTCGAAACCTTGTTCCACGGTTTCTTATGCGAAAAGCCTTCGGATGACGAGAAAATCGTCTCGCTCGTCTTATGGTAGGGGCGGTGTTGATGAGACACGCCTGAAACCATAGAGGGAACGTCTGTTCGCTGATCAAGTCCTCTCGAACCCATAAGTCGTACGACATTACTTCTCCCCTGGGCTTGGGAGCTTGCAAGAGGTCTCGGACTAGGCGAACGACAGGCACGAACAGACGAACCCTCGGTCGCAACACTGATAACACTTTGCGCAATATCACTTTATCACTATGATTTTCTGTTTTGCACTCATTTCACTGAAATCGAATTTTTTAACAATTCAATTTAGGTATGAATAAAACTGATTTCTACCTGAAGCACGCAATTCTACCCTAATCAAAAGGTTATAATTGCGAAATCAGTCGTATAATGTAAGCACATTAATACAAGCAAAAAACAGTAAACATATTTTAAGATAAAAAGATCAGTGGCTCGGAAGGAGACTAAACACTAGTTCATTCAAAACTACGTTTTCAATCTCTCACCGTACAGTGCCTTGGGACGAGAATAAAAACTAAAAACGTTTTATCCTTTCTCCCCGTACAGAGACTAGGGACGAGAGTAAAAAACTGACTCGAGAACAACGTTACTCGCTTGGGACGAGAATAAAGATCGGAACGTTCTCTCTCCTCTCTCTCTCTCCGTCTCTATCTCTCTCTCTCTCTCTCTCTCTCTTGATTTCGCACCGAAGAGAAGAGCCCATTTACCTTTCGTCAATAAACAGGTTATTTGACCAAAGGAAAAAACTGAAAGGTTTTTCAATTAAAAAGTTCCTTTAAAATGTTATTTTTATTAATAAAATAAATTTTTGAATATACTTACCCGGTGATCATATAAGCTGTCAGCTCTGCTGCCCGACAGAAAAACCTAAGGACAAAATACGCCAGCGATCGCTATACAGGTGGGGGTGTACATCAACAGCGCCATCTGTCGAGCAGGTACTCAAGTACTCCATGTAAACACAGAACCAATTTTCTCCTCGGTCCACTGGGTCTCTATTGGGGAGGAAGGGAGGGTCCTTTAATATATGATCACCGGGTAAGTATATTCAAAAATTTATTTTATTAATAAAAATAACATTTTTCAATATTAAACTTAGCCGGTGATCATATAAGCTGATTCACACCCAGGGGGGTGGGTAGAGACCAGCATTACATGTTTACATTATTATGAGCTAAGTATTTTATATTTCATTTTAGCAGTTATTCAAAATAACAAACATAAAATAAATAAGTACCTGGTAAGGAAGTCGATTTGAACAATTACTCTGCCTTTTTAAGTACGTCTTCCTTACTGAGCCTCGCGATCCTCATAGGATGCTGAGCGACTCCTAGGAGCTGAAGTATCAAGGGTTGCAACCCATACTAAAGGACCTCATCAAAACCTCTAATCTAGGCGCTTCTCAAGAAAAGAATTTGATCACCCGCCAAATCAACCAGGATGCGAAAGGCTTCTTAGCCTTCCGGACAACCCAAAAACAACAATAAAAAACATTTCAAGAGAAAGATTAAAAAAGGTTATGGAATTAGGGGAATGTAGTGGTTGAGCCCTCACCCACTACTGCACTCGCTGCTACGAATGGTCCCAGGGTGTAGCAGTTCTCGTAAAGAGACTGGACATCTTTAAGATAAAAAGACGCGAACACTGACTTGCTTCTCCAATAGGTTGCGTCCATTATACTCTGCAGAGATCTGTTTTGTTTGAAGGCCACTGAAGTTGCGACAGCTCTAACTTCATGAGCCCTTACCTTCAGCAAAGCATGGTCTTCCTCATTCAGATGGGAATGAGCTTCTCGTATCAACAGTCTGATATAATAGGAAACTGCATTCTTTGACATAGGTAAAGAAGGTTTCTTAATAGCACACCATAAAGCTTCTGACTGTCCTCGTAAAGGTTTAGTTCGTCTTAAATAGAACTTAAGAGCTCTAACAGGGCATAAGACTCTTTCTAGTTCATTTCCAACCAAATTAGAAAGGCTTGGAATATCGAACGATTTCGGCCAAGGACGAGAAGGTAGTTCGTTTTTGGCTAGAAAACCAAGCTGTAAAGAACATGTAGCCGTTTCAGATGAAAATCCGATGTTCCTGCTGAAGGCGTGTATCTCACTGACTCTTTTAGCTGTTGCTAAGCAGACGAGGAAAAGAGTCTTTAAAGTGAGATCTTTAAAGGAGGCTGATTGTAGTGGCTCGAACCTTTCTGACATAAGGAATCTTAGTACCACGTCTAAATTCCAACCAGGTGTGGCCAAACGACGCTCCTTCGAGGTCTCAAAAGACTTAAGGAGGTCCTGTAGATCTTTGTTGTTGGAAAGATCTAAGCCTCTGTGACGGAAGACTGCTGCCAACATGCTTCTGTAACCCTTTATCGTGGGAGCTGAAAGAGATCTTACCTTCCTCAGGTATAAATGGAAGTCAGCTATTTGAGTTACAGAGGTACTGGTTGAGGATACTGATACCGACTTGCACCAGCTTCGGAAGACTTCCCACTTCGACTGGTAGACTCTAAGAGTGGATGTCCTCCTTGCTCTAGCAATCGCCCTGGCTGCCTCCTTCGAAAAGCCTCTAGCTCTCGAGAGTCTTTCGATAGTCTGAAGGCAGTCAGACGAAGAGCGTGGAGGCTTGGGTGTACCTTCTTTACGTGTGGCTGACGTAGAAGGTCCACTCTTAGAGGAAGAATTCTGGGAACGTCCACCAGCCATTGCAGTACCTCGGTGAACCATTCTCTCGCGGGCCAGAGGGGAGCAACCAACGTCAACCTTGTCCCTTCGTGAGAGGCGAACTTCTGCAGTACCTTGTTGACAATCTTGAACGGGGGGAATGCATAAAGGTCTAGATGGGACCAATCCAGTAGAAAAGCATCTATATGAACTGCTGCTGGGTCCGGGATTGGCGAGCAATAATTTGGGAGCCTCTTGGTCATCGAGGTTGCAAAGAGATCTATGGTAGGTTGGCCCCATGTGGCCCATAGTCTCTTGCACACATTCTTGTGAAGGGTCCATTCTGTTGGGATGATTTGACCCTTCCGACTGAGGCGGTCCGCCATGACATTCATGTTGCCTTGAATGAACCTCGTTACTAGAGACAGGTTTAGATCTCTTGACCAGGTGAGGAGGTCCCTTGCGATCTCGTACAACGTCATAGAATGGGTCCCTCCTTGCTTGGAGATGTACGCCAAGGCCGTGGTGTTGTCGGAGTTCACCTCCACCACCTTGCCTAGAAGGAGGGACTTGAAGCTTTTCAAGGCCAGATGAACTGCCAGTAGCTCCTTGCAGTTGATATGTAACGTTCTTTGCTCCGAGTTCCAAGTGCCCGAGCATTCCCGCCCGTCCAATGTCGCACCCCAGCCCGTGTCCGATGCGTCCGAGAAGAGAACGTGGTTGGGGGTCTGAACAGCCAGGGGCAGACCCTCTCTGAAGTTGATGTTGTCCTTCCACCAAGTCAGTGATGACTTCATCTCCTCGGAAATGGGGATCGAGACCGCTTCTAGCGTCTTGTCCTTTCTCCAGTGAACAGCAAGGTGAAATTGAAGGGGACGGAGGTGCAGTCTCCCTAACGCAATGAACTGGTCCAGTGATGAAAGCGTCCCTATCAGACTCATCCACTGTCTGACTGAACATCGGTCCTTCTTTAGCATGTTCTGGATGCATCCTTGGGCTTGACTTATTCTGGGGGCCGACGGAAAAGCCCGAAAAGCTTGACTGTGAATCTCCATCCCTAGGTACACTATAGTTTGGGATGGGACCAGTTGGGACTTTTCCATATTGACCAAGAGACCCAATTCCTTGGTCAGATCTAGAGTCCACTTTAGATTCTCCAGACAGCGACGACTGGACGAAGCTCTTAGAAGCCAGTCGTCCAAATAGAGGGAGGCTCTGATGTCTGCTAAATACAGGAATTTGGCAATATTCCTCATCAGTTTCGTAAAGACAAGAGGCGCCGTGCTTAGGCCAAAGCACAGGGCTTGAAATTGGTAGACAACCTTCCCGTAAACAAACCTTAGAAAAGGTTGGGAATCTGGGTGGATGGGGACGTGAAAGTAAGCGTCCTTGAGGTCTAAAGAGACCATCCAGTCTTCCTTCCTGACCGCTGCTAGAACAGACTTTGTCGTCTCCATGGCGAACGTCTGCTTTGTGACAAAGACATTCAGAGCACTGACGTCTAGCACCGGTCTCCACCCTCCTGTCTTCTTTACCACTAAGAAGAGACGGTTGTAGAAGCCCGGGGATTGATGGTCCCGGACTTTGACTACCGCTCCCTTTTCTAGTAAGAGAGACACCTCTTGCTTCAAAGCTAGTCTCTTGTCCTCCTCTCTGTACCTGGGAGAGAGGTCGATGGGAGTCGTTGCTAGAGGGGGCTTGCGCAAGAATGGGATCTTGTACCCTTCTCTGAGCAACTTCACAGATTGTGCATCTGCGCCCCTGTTCTCCAAGGACTGCCAGTAGTGCTTGAGTCTGGCTCCCACTGCTGTCTGAAGAAGGTGGCAGTCAGACTCTGCCTCTAAAGGACTTGGTACCTTTCTTCTTACTCCCACGTTTCCCTTCGGCACGAGTACCTCCTCTGCTGGAGGCTCTGCCACGAAAGGGCGGAATAAATCTTGACGCTGGAGTATCCATCCTGGGTCTAGACACGGTAGGCAAAGGGGTGGCTTTGCGGGCAGATGACGCAACCAGGTCATGCGTGTCTTTTTGAATCAAGGAGGCAGCAATCTCCTTGATCAACTCCTCTGGGAAAAGGAACTTCGAGAGAGGAGCAAACATAAGCTCCGATTTCTGACATTGTGTTACTCCAGCTGACAAGAAGGAGCAAAGGTTTTCCCGTTTCTTGAGGACCCCGGAAACGAACGAAGCCGCAAGCTCACTGGAACCGTCCCGTATGGCCTTGTCCATGCAGGACATAATGAGCATGGAAGTTTCCTTGTCAGAAGGGGAGGTCTTCCTGCTCAACGCTCCCAAACACCAATCCAAAAAGTTAAACACTTCGAAGGCTCTGAAGACTCCTTTCATCAGATGGTCTAAATCTGAAGGAGTCCAACAAATCTTGGAGCGTCTCATGGCCAGCCTGCGGGGAGAGTCTACTAGACTTGAGAAGTCGCCCTGGGCAGAGGCAGGAACTCCCAAGCCGAGAACTTCTCCCGTGGCATACCAGACGCTCGATCTGGAAGCGAGTTTCGCAGGGGGAAACAAGAATGCTGTCTTCCCAAGGTGCTTTTTGGACTGCATCCAATCTCCCAACACTCTTAAAGCTCTCTTGGACGAGCGGGCGAGGACGAGCTTCGTAAAGGCAGGCGCGGATGACTGCGTGCCTAAAGCGAACTCAGAAGGAGGGGAGCGTGGGGCTGCAGAAACAAACTGATCAGGATACATATCCTTGAACAGTGCAAGAACTTTCCTAAAGTCCAAGGAGGGAGGCGTGGTCTTGGGTTCGTCGATGTCCGTGTGCGGGTCGTCAAGGTGTGCAGCGTCGTCATCATCAGAGAGTCCATCGTCTGAATGCTGAGGATGAAGCGGCAAAGGAGTAGGAATTGGCTGGTCAGCTGAGTCCGGCAGCACGAGTGCATGCGTGACTGCACTGGACGCAACGTCATGGAACTGTTGGCCAGTCTGTGAGCTGGCAACAACCATAGCTGCGCGGGGGCGCAAAGCGTCTACTCCTGACTGTCTAGTCTGCTGTGGGCGAGTAGTGGTAACCACAGTGGGTTGCGGAGGTTGACGCACCGCGTCAAAACAAAACAACTTAGGTTGTTGTTGTAACTCGCGAACGTCAACGGAGGGTTCCGTGCGTCGCTGAACGTCAACATGCGGCTGGCAGGGTACACTGCGCATGGGTGGCGGGACACTCACAGCTGGAGTGCGGGAGAAGGTAGCCTCAGCGTCAACTGGACGCACAACCGTGGTTGGTTGTAGGCTAACGGGTGCAGCGTCAACCTTCTCCGCACGAAAGTCCTGCATTAAAGATGTTAACTGTGTCTGCATGGTCTGCAGCAAAGCCCACTTAGGGTCTACAGTAGCAGGTGCGGCAACAGACGGTGTTACTGCCTGTTGCGGTACCGCTTTGCCTCTCTTAGGAGGTGTGCAGTCATCGGAAGACTGCAGCGAGTCCGAACTGACCCAGTGGCTACAACTGGGCCGTTGGACTTGCGCGGAAGGGACCTTGCGTTTGAGAGGTCGTGAGACCTTGGTCCATTGTTTCTTCCGAGAAACATCTTCCGCAGACGAGGAATAAATGGGCTCTCTCGTCTTCTTGTGGGTGGGGCGATCTTGGCAAGATACGTCCGAAACCACGGAGGGAACGTCTGTCCACTGATTAAAGCCTGTCGAACCCTTTGGTCGTACGACATTGCTTCTCCCCTGGGCTTGGGAGCTTGCAAGAGGTCCCGGACTGGGAGGACGACAGGCACGAACAGACGCACCCTCAAGCGCAACACTAACACTTTCCACAACACTACCACTCACTTTGTCACTACCCACTGCACTCTTACCCTTCAACTCCTTGACGTCTGCCATGAGTTGGTTACGGTCACTCGCCAATGACTCGACTCTCTCACCCAGAGCCTGGATGGCACGCATCATATCTGCCATCGAAGGTTGTTGAGTGCTAGAAGGGGGATCAGGAGCAACCACTACAGGGGAAGGAATAGGTTGTGGGGCATGGGGAGAGGAAAAATCAACGGAGCGAGATGAACTTCTCCTGACTCTATCTCTCTCTAGCCTACGTGAATATTTCAGGAATTCGAAAATCGAATTCCGAAAGCCCAACGCATTCCTCACATCGATCTTCCAATTGACAGGTTTTACCCCGACAATTGGAACAAATGGTGTGCGGATCAATAGAAGCCTTCGGAAGACGCCTTGAACAGTCCCAAGCACTACAATTTCTGTATTTAGGGACTTGAGAAGGGTCAGCCATCTTGAATTAGTCAAAGGGGAATTCAAAATCTATCCAAGTCGTCAACAAATAATCCAAAATTTAATCAAAGAATGCAAGGAAGTATTGAAGATAACCTCTGCAAAGCGAAAGCTAATAACTAGAAATGTGTACTTCACCAAAATCTGTGAAAACCAATCCAGTAAGCAACAGCGTATTTAGTAGGTCTTGCCGGTGGCACGACAGAGAAAATTGGTTCTGTGTTTACATGGAGTACTTGAGTACCTGCTCGACAGATGGCGCTGTTGATGTACACCCCCACCTGTATAGCGATCGCTGGCGTATTTTGTCCTTAGGTTTTTCTGTCGGGCAGCAGAGCTGACAGCTTATATGATCACCGGCTAAGTTTAATATTGAAAAATAGTATTTAAAACATTTAAGCTTTGAAAGAAGAATGAACAAAACGTCAGAATCGATTTACTCTTTCTGCAAAGTGAAACCGTGATACTCTCTCTCTATCGTAACGATAGAGCGCAAACTGCGTAGCATAAATAAACTAAACGTTAGTTCATCTTTGAAACAGTACGAAGACTATTCAAAGAAAATCTTTCATAAAATATCTACTAAAAAATATTCATTTAATAAGTTTTAAATCATTTGCTCTGTAAAAGTTATTTACGATTGAAAGGGCTCAACATTGTATTAACTTCGGTTTCCAAGTTAGGACCGCCTACTCTCAGGAAAGGTCGCATATAAACAAATCATTAAAATTTATCTTGTTGTTTATTATAAATGGAAAGCTAATCGAAGAGGCCTAATAAAGGCGGTTGAGATATAAAATATATAGAGGAAAATCTATAATTAATTTATAACGTGATAAGATAATTGCTAAAAGCCTAAAACACACTTCCGTACTAAGGGAAGGGTCGGCCATTTAAAAGTCAAAGAAAGTCCAAAAAACAATCCAAAGACATCAAAAATTAAATCTATCCAAACGAGTTCAAGATTTAAGTTGAAGATAAAACACCTGCACTGCGAAAGCTCAAACCAAAAGGAAGTACTTCACCAAATATGTTGAGAAAACTCCAGGTTATACAGCGAGTATTGATACGTCTTGTCGTTAAGGCCGACAGAGAAAAAATTGGGTCTGTTTACATGTATATGCGGTATCTGGCCGATAGTTGGCGCTGGTGGGCACACCCGCAACCTTCATAGCGATCGCTCGCGAGTTTTTGTGTGTGTTTTCTGTCGAGCCGCTGGAGCAGGTATTATATATTCACCGGCTAAGTTAAATATTTAAAAATATTTATTTCATGATTTCAATAATATTGCATTGAAGTCTGGCTCAACTGCAGACTTATTTCTATGACCTGGTTTTATTATCGATGAGGTAGTAGGTTGGACAGAGCACCAGCCACCTATTGATACTACAGCTAGTGTTATTGGGTCCTTTGACTGACCAAACATTACTACTGTACATTGGAGCTCTCTCTCTGGTTACGACTTATGTTTCCTTTACCCACACATACACAAAATAGTCTGGCCTATTCTTTACACATTATCCTTTGTACTCTTACATTCGACAACATTGAGATGTAGTAAACATTTCTTCTTCACAGTTGGGATTGACTATTGCAACATAATTGTTCAGTGGCTACGTACTTTTCTCTTAGGATACAAGAGACTCCATAGCTATGGTAAGCATCTCTTCTAGAAGGACACTCCAAAATCACACCATTGTTCTCTATCTAAGGTAGTGCCATTGCCTCTGTAGCATAGTCTTGCACTTTCTTAAGGGTTCCTCAGGGTAATATTCTTGGCCCGTACTTTTCATACTAAATACACATGACATGCAGTTTGGCCTAGAAAACAAGCTTGTTGCATGTGCAGAAGATGTAGATCTGGGTTTTTTGCATCCCAGTATAGAGATCTAGCTAAAATTAGTGCATGGTGCAAATTATGGGGCATGAAATTGAATCCAAACAAAACTCTAAGTACGATTGTAAGTAGGTCGTCACTTATTCCTTAACATCTTGATCTTAGCACTGATAAGGTTTCTTTAAATCTGTAAAACACTTAAAATCTTAGGTTTGAGTTTCGACAGCAACTTTACTTTTGAGGTATGTCTCTCCTTAAATTGCACAAAAAATTGGCTTACTGAGAAAGTCTTTTAGGATTTTCAAGGATCAATCTATTCTGAAGAAATGTCTTGATCCTTTCATTCTATCTTGTTTCGAATATTGTTCTCCTGTTTGGTCTTCAGTTGCCGATTCTCATCTTAATTTGTTGGACAGGAATTTACGGTCTATTCAATTTCTTATTCCTGATCTAGATATTCATCTATTGCATCGTCGTTCAATTAGTTCTTATGCATTTTGCATAATATTTTTCGTAATTCTGACCATCTTTTACATTCAGATCTTCCCACACAGTACCTCCTGTTCATAATACTAGGTACGCAGTTATTTCGAATACTCAAGCCTTTTCCATCATGAGGCTCAATAGTATACAGTATTCTAGAAGTTTTATTAAAGCTGTGACCAAGTTGTGGAATGATCATCCTAATCAGGCAATTAAATCAGTAGAACTTCAAAAGTTTAAAGTTACAGCATATGTTTTTATGTTAAACAGGCTGACATAAGTCTTTTAAAAGTTTATAGATGAAATATGTTTTAATGTTACTTTTCATAAAATATTTTATTTTAATTGTTCAATACTTCTCATATAGTTTATTTCCCTATTTCCTTTCCTCACTAGGCTGTTTCTCCCTATTGGCAGCCTTGGGCTTATGGAAATTTTCTTTTCCAAATCAGGGTTGTAGCTAACAAGTAATAGTAGTAATAACAATATTAATGATAATTTCTTGGTGCTGGAGATCATTACTGTTAGTTTAATGAAATAAAATTGTCCATCTACTGGCTTTAGACTGCCCGAAAACATTAAACATTACAGCACTGGCATTGTGGTGAGATTCGTTCACTTTTCATCTTTGCTATGGATCCGGGGAGCATCTTGGGTTATCTCTTATACATACTGGCTTGATGTCTTCTTGCTTAGCTTTCCCGAAGATAATGAACTCATTGAACTTTGAATTATCTCCATTACGGTGACTATAAGCACCATTCTTAGTTCCCCATACAGTATATCAATCAGCTTTGCATTTTTGTGCATCACTGTAATATGACACCTCCTACAACTACAGTATTGAAAGTCTCCGAGTATCTTCACACATACGGATGGTGAGCTCAACATATTCATCACTGATAAGGTGCTATATCATAAAAAAAATATTTCATGGACCTGCCAAAGGCTGGTCATAAGAGACATTTTGCAGACTAATGTGGTGGAGAGCGATATGCTAAAAAGTACAAGAAGCTAAAGTTGATGATATTGCAATAATACCTATAAGCTAGTGTTTGCTCGATAGCATCTAATGCAAATAGCTGTTACTAAAAGATATGATATCCAATATTTGGGGGATTAATGTCTTTTTATCATTTATACATAACATTCTATGAAGAATGCAGCTTTACATATCATTTAGTGTAGGTGAATACTTAAGAATGACAAAAGCATAATTTTTCTTTTACAATCTTGTCATCTACCATCTTCAATAAAATGGGACATAGCTTGAGGTGGTGTGAGTAGATGTAAATTTCTTAGGGGGTGGATATGAGAACAGATGAGGGGAAGAATAAGATGTAGGATGATCCTTATGGTGGATCTTTAGGGGGGGGGGGTTCTTTTTTAGATGTTTATTTACAAAAAAGGAGGGGGTATTACACCTAAGGTGCTGTTACTGTTATTCCTCTCAAGATATTGAGGAAGGGGAAGGCTTGAGGCAGTGCCTGAGAAGTCATATTTCATCTTATAATTAAAGACAACACATCCGTATAATAAAGCTGTAATACATTGGGTAAACCATGTGGAAGCAATTTACTGTCAGGCCTTACCATTCAAACGGGGGGATTTAAAAACAACAAAAAATGAGGAAAAATCACAAATATTGGATACACCCCTTAACAACACTCCCAGATCCCCTCTTGTTATCATCATTGGTAGCCAAGCTACAACACTTATTGGAAAAGTAGAATGTTACAAGCCTGAGGGCTCCAACAGGGAAAGCAACCCAGTACCAAAAAAATTAAAAATTTGGAAATAATGTGTATTTTTTCCTAACTATACAAACCTGTAGTTATTTATGTGGATATTCTTTTTTTGGCAAAGATGGAAGGTAGCCATTAGACTTTATATGTGAGGTAGCAACCCTACCTAACCACTGTAGTGAGTAGGTATGTCTACTCACAGCTCGGTGAGCTACGTAACTTTTTGATTGGGGTACAGGTGATGGCAGGACAATTTGTATAAATAACTAGTTTGTATAGTTAAGGAAACACTAATTATTTCCAAATTTGTCATTTGTTCCTTCACTAACAAAACTTATATTATTTATCTGGATGACTCACCTTTAGATGGGTGATAAGTCAAGACTACCATCTTAGTCATTGACCCGAGTCTTCCTTGTACAGTATTAAAACTAACAACAAACCTTGACACCTCGCTAACAAATACAAAGCGAGTATGATAGCAGCCTGAGCAACCTAAGTGGTTGTGAAAGATAGCATATGAATGTTTAAGAAAGAATATTCAGTTTAAATAAGAATACTGTATTATACATTATATATGGATTTTTCCAAATGCTTACCTCGTGGGAAGCATTGGGGAAGTGTAAAAGTATATGAAAAAAACACTATACTAGGTTACACAAGGGAAATGGTTAACTGCCGAGGTAGAAGCCAGCTTGCAGAAGGACCCATGGTGCTGTTCCCCAAGAGAGGGGAAGACGAAGACAGGAAAATAGCCAGGCATACTTTCATTCATCCCAGCACCCGGGTAACCAATACCCTCAACCATTTGCTTGTTGTCCAACAAGGAGCCCTAATATTCTTAAACCACTTGTTGTGCAGCCACCACAGGACCGATAGAGAACGTATCGAGTATTCTGTGGGTCACGTCTTGAAGATAATGGGCAATGAAGGTCATCTGACGTTTAAACACGACCGCTTGTAACACTTGCAACACAAAAAAAAAATGGCGTTCAAATGCCAGAGACGTACTGATGCCACTGACATGAGCTCTAGGTCTTCAAGCTGGAGGAGGGTCAGGATTCAGAGCGTAGTATATAACTTTGCGAATCCATGAAGAGATGGTGTTCTAGTGACCCTCCTCTTGATTCTATACAAACTAATGAATAGGGCGGATTGATAGATTGATTTGAGGTTGAATAGGGCGGATAGTTGGGGCAGAGTTGCTACAGTAAGATAACATCTCAAACTCCTCACCAGGAATAACAATTTATTAGTCATATCGGTTATAGAACGTAGACTCTTAATTTGAAAGGGCCCAAATATAGTGTCCAATAACCCCAGATTTTGATTCTGCAATAAACTTGCGGACAAAGCTGAGCAACACTTCGGCCCTTCCCCTTCAATGAGCGATGTCGTACGAGACCATGAAGTTCACCAATCTCTTTGCCGAGACTAAAGCAAGTAGAAACACAGTTTTCAAAGGGCGGTTACAGTCTATTGCATGGCGTAAAGGTTCATAAGAAGGAAGGGCCTTTTAAGGATCTCAGAACGTGAACCTCATTCCAAGGAGGAGGTCTTATCTCCAACTGGGGGCAAGTGATCTCATAACTTTGCACGAGTAAGGAAAGCTCCATCGAAGATGAAAAATCTACTCCATTCAATCTAAAGGGTGAGTTTAAGGCTGAGCAATAGCCTTTCACTGCCAAAAACTGAAAGGAGTTTTTCCTCTCAAAGGCATACAAGAAACTCCGCTATTATTGGAATAGTGGCATCGAGGGGATAGATATCCCTTCCACAACTACAACCACAGAAGACAGTCCATTTTGCCTGGTATACAAAGCCTGGGGTTTTCGGCAAATATCCAGACATCCATTTTGCAACTTGTGAAAAACCTCTCGGAGAGAAGATACTGAAAAGTCTCCAGGCGTGAAACTGAAGATACGAGACAGCCTTTGAAAGATGTTGACGTGTGGTTGTTTGAGAAGAACTGGTTGTGGAGGTGGTTCTCCTTTGCAGGATGAAAGGAAGTGGGTGAGCCATAGATGACGAACCTGCTCTCAGAAAGCTGGAAGCTCCTGCTATCTGGGAAATAACTTTCTTCCCGACTGCTGTTAATTCCTTCGATTAGGGGAAGACTGCAATAGTCATAGGGGGTCACTGGGTTCCAAATAGTTAGTCCAGGACCATGTCCTTGTCTTCCTAGGGAGAGGTACCAGAATCTGACAGCTTATTAATTGCCCTCATGCATGCTAGGACTTTGGACATGCTGCCCCGGAGAAGTATTCCTCATCAGTGTCCATAAACTCGGATACCTCCAAGCTCTCATCCATAGGAGCCTGGGGGGAGTCGAAGTCGTCAACTGGGTCATGAGAGGGACCCGCCTCAGGGCATCTATCTACCTCCGGCCTCCGAGTTTCTCTCGCTCGCCTGTTCTTGGGAACCGTTTTAGTCATTCGACTCCCTCTGGGGAGGAAAGTGCTCCTCGGATGGAAGGTATAGAAAGACCCTGCGGTTCCTTCGGATCCACAGACACTGGAACTAAGGATTGTTCTTCCACCGGTGGTTTGGAAACCCACTGGACGTTGATCTCGGGGAACAACTTTGGCAGATTGACACCAGAATGAGGATGGATCAAGTTGGCGTGAGGTGAAGTACCACATTTCATCCTCCTCTTTTGTCCAGTGGTAAGGCGGTCTTCTGACAAATCGGCGTCAAGAGAGTTGTCCCAAGACTTGTGACGAGTCAGAACAACCCCTTCCTCAGCACTGGGTCTATATGGAGAAGACCGCTGTACCAAATGAATGGCACTGCCTTGGGCAGACCTCCTCCTGGGGTCAAAAGGGCCATCTGAGGAAGATGCCAGATACCAGCTTCTCTAGCGGAATTCGCGGAGTAGCCTGGATCTGAAGCTGTCATGGCTGTAGTGGGGATGGAAGACCCAAGCCAAGCAAGGACAACTGAAGGGTCGAAACAAGAATGTAATACCACGAAGGAAGTTCGCCGCTCTTCGTAAAGTCTGGGGTCACCTTTGGTAGCCCTGGAGGAGAAGAACGCCTGTTGGTGGACTGGCGTTTGGGAGCCTGAAACTCTCAAGGCGACAGTCTTTTCAGTATGAGAACCTCTTTGGTAGTCCGTAGAAGACGATCAAGTGAAATTAGAACACCTGTGAACTTATTCGGGGGTTTCTTACACTTCAGGACCTTAAATCGTGAAATCAGGACAAACACGTGAAATTCGCGTGGGATCAGCCAATTCAAGAACGATTTCAGGAGATTCACCAACAAAGGGCATGTTTCCCGGGACGAAGGAATCATTTCACCAACGATCCATGGTGAGCTAGGAGGAGGGAGCCTTGGGGGAACCTGGGGCACTGTAGGTCCCCCACCATTCGATGGAGGCAGAGATAAAAGTCTCGGAACAGGAGCAACGCATTGCATTGGCGAGTGTTGCATTAGAGAAGAATGCATTGGTTAGCGTAGTACGGGTGAACGCTTACCCAAGATGCCCCAGGCCGTGAAGGGCAGAATGGGGTAGCGTAGTAGGATGCTTCTCTGGGCATTGTCCATCAGGAGGTCCTTGTAGGGTCGTAGGTCGTCTTGGAGAATGGGCAGCTCGAGTTATGGAGCGCCGAGTGGATCTTAAACGCGAGCGTCTATGTCGTCCTCATGAAGATGATCGTCTGGATCTTGTTCGTCAATCGTGAACTCTTGATTCAAGAACGTGAGCGTCTTTCTCGCGATCATACACGCGAGCGTACATATCGTAATCTAGATTGTCCAGCTCGTGATTATGAGCTTTATGCTCATGAATGTGAGCACCTTCGTGAAAAGAGCGCCGAGACCATGATGACCTTCGGTCTCTTTAGCGGGAGAGCTCTTTGAGATGATCCTCAGATCATCGCGATTGACGTCCAGAGGAAGATCATTCAGAAGGACAAGGTGGAGTGTCAGTCTAAGTGATCAGGTGGAGCAAAGGCCATCAAAAGATCATATCTCCAAATGTCCGCAGCAGGTGAGGAGTACGCGAGTGAGCTGGAACCTTTCCTGTGGGGAGAAACAAAAGGCTGCGAGTAAGGCGACTACATAGTCCCAGGAAGGCAAGAAGACTAGTCGGCAGCAGGAGGGCGTTGGAGGGGTGAGTACGAGTGCTGACCTTGTCCAAACGTGGAAGGGCTAGGAGAGGGCGAGAGATGGATTTCGCAGACATCAATGGTGTAGGATGTTGAAGCCACTGGGAAAGGGTCACTCCGTGCTCTTCGCTGAAGGAGTTGCAACAGCACTTCCTTCGAGGGGGTAGCAGAAACCCTGAGAGACGACCAAGCCTGCAACACATCTGGGAAAGAATGGCTCTCCAGCGTCTGGAGGTGAAGGTGCTCTTCTGGGGAAAACATCAAACAACCCATTACCCCGAGGTTGCCAAGGAGGCAAGCGAGGAAGAGCTTAGGAGACAGATCCAGGTGTGCATGAAGAAGAAGCCCGAGGTCTTTTCACACCAGAGGAGGACCCTAGTGGAGAAAGATCTCGCTATATCTTCTTCCTGCGATGCCCAAATTTCTCTCGACACTTATCGCAGGGCGAACCCAGCTTGCAGCGACGCCCCCTGCAGGTCTGGCACAGAGAATACGACTCTGTGTCAACCTATGACAAAAGTGTCGCAAGGGCGACCCTTGAGATCAGGACAAGTCCACATGGGAGCATCAGAGAAAGAACACAATCACCCCAGTAAAAGAAAAAGGATGAGCATACAGCAACCAGTCTGTAAGGCTGAGTCTTGAGGAGGAGAGAGAGGAGACCTCTGGTCTCCATCAGCCAAAAGAAAAAAAAGT
>NC_090761.1:51810724-51820724 GCF_036898095.1 Palaemon carinicauda | reverse complement strand
GACCTTGCCTAAGTCCCACTGGGGCACCTTTCCCGCCTGAGGGGGTTAAGACTGCTCGAAGCTTTTGACAAGCATCGCTATGTGTCTCGAGGCCCCCAGGTCGATGCCCTTCAGGAGGAAGACTTGGCCTAAGGCAGCCCGAACCCCTTTTTATGGCTGGGATTGACATCTCCGCTTTTTCCTTGAGAAACACCAGAAAATCTGCCATGACTGGGACAGAGGCCTTAAGAGGTCTAATGTGCCTCTCAGAGCACCACTTCGCGACGGAGGTCCATTTTGTCTGGAAGACCGCGGTTGACGACTTTCTTAGGAATAGAGACATTCTCTTAGCCGTGGAGGAAGAATATCCTTCTTTCTTCAGGAGCCGCTCTTAGTCTTCAGTCGTGAAGACGTAGGGAGAGTGGCCTGTCGTGGAGCTTGAGAAAGTGAGGCTGGTGCAGAAGGTCTGACCTGACGGACAGAGGCCACGGCGGTTGACTCGATAGGTCTTTTAGATCCGCGAACCACTCTCTCTCTCCAGCCACCAGGGCGCTACCAAAGTCATCTGTAGGTTTCGGGCCGTCTTTACTCTGCTGAGCACTAGTCTTATCAACGTGAAAAGGGGGAAAGGCGTACACATCCAGATTGTCCCACTTGTGCTGAAAAGAGTCTTCTAAGGATGCTTTCGGGTCTGGTACAGGGGAGCAATAGACTGGGAGTTGGGCGTTGAGGTTGTTGCAAGGCGGTCAACCACCGGGGAACCCCAGCGTTGAATGATGAGCTTGGCTATTCCTGGGAGAAGGGACCATTCTGTCCCTACTATGTGGCCCATTCTGCTGAGGCCGTCGGCCAGAACGTTTTTCTTCCCGGGAATGAACCTTGCTAACATCACCCCTTGATTTTCTTCCACTCAATCTAGACTCTCTATGGTGAGATCGCACAACTCCTTCGATTACAAGTACCCTGCTTCTTTATGTATGCCACTAACGTGGCGTTGTCGCTCATCCACGCCACGGTGTTCCCCTTTAGCAGACTTGCGAAGTGTAGGCACGCCTTCTGGACTGCTTCCAACTCCAGGACATTGTGTGGAGTTGCCTCTCCCCTTCCAACCAGGTCTCTCGTGCCGTTTCGTCGAGGGGAAGGGCTCCCCATCCCTGGTTGGAGGCGTCTATGAACAGTAGTAACTGGGGAGGGCCTGTCCCGAAGGTCGTCCCCTTGAGTGAGTTCGACTGGCAATGCCACCATTCTAGGGAGGGTCTCGTGTCTGGAATGACTGGGATTAGCACCTGCTGCGAACTCGTCTGTCACCAGAGGTTCCTGAGATTCCCTTGGATGGATCTGAGCCTTACCCTCCCTTGGGGAACTAGGTTCTCCAGTGAGACCAGGTGACCTATCAGCCTCTGCCCGTCTTCCGCCCTCCTGGGGTGTTCTGACAGGAACGGCTGACTAATGAGCCTGAGGTTTCTTATCTTATTCTCCGAAGGGAAAAATTCTCCCCGAAAGATGTCTAATGTTATTCCCCAGTAGTTCATTCCGGTGGAAGGGGATAGATTTGACTACTTCGGGTTGATTAAGTTCCCCAGATCCTTGCAAAACTGGAGGAGACTTCTCCCTTGTCCCTCCAAGAGGACCCTTGAGGCGGGAAGAAGCCACCAGGCGTCCAGGTATCTGATAAGGCGGATGCCTCGTTCGTGAGCCCCCACTGCGACAGCCGTGGAGACTCTCGTGAACACTTGGGGCGCTGTTGACAGACCAAAGAAAAAGGGGTCCTGAATTGCAGGATCTGGGAACCCTACTTCACCCGGAGGAACTTCCGACCCGAGGTGTGGACCGGAATCTGGAAGTATGCGTTCTTGGGGTCGATGGTCATCCTACAATCTTTCTCCCTCAAGGACAGCAGGACTGAATTCTGAGTGTCCATTTTGAAGTCCGTCTTCTTGACGAACCTGTTGAGAGCTGACAGATCTATAACCGGTCTCCAACCCCCGGTCGCTTTTTCCACCAGGAATAGGCGACTGTAGAAACCTGGCCCTGGGAGAAGAACTTCTTCCATGGTACCCTTCTCTAGCATGGACGACACCTCCTCTTGAAGGACGGTCCTCTTTAACGGGTCTTTGGGATCTAGCCATTCTATCCGGTTGGCCGGAAAAAGCGTGGGTGGTTCCGTTAGGAATGGGAGTCCGTAGCCCTTCTTTAGTACGGACACTGTCCAAGGTTCTGCTCCTTGAGCCCTCCATGCTTGCCAATGACGTCTGAGTCATCCTCCAACCCGAGGGTTGGGTGGGGATAGGGGGCCTCCCACTCTTATCTTCTTCTAGAGGGGCGGCCTGATCTGACTCCCCTAGAGGCGGAGTATCCCCAACCTGAAGGAGCTAGAGGGCGCTGGAGCTCCCCTGCGGGGGGGCTGAGGCGTTGCGGACCAGGAGGAAGAGGGGGGCTTCTCTCCTCGTAGCGCTGGTAGAGGCTTGGGGTGTCGCGGCACTATCCGAGACAGACCTCTTATAGGGCGGTCTCCTAGGAGTCGTAGGTCTGGGGACGTTAGTCTCCTTCTATTTCAAGACCTTCTCCATTATGGCTTCTAGTTCCTTCCGAGGAAACAGAGACTCTCCCCACAAGGGAAAGCTGCGAATGGCTCGCGTCTCCCTGTCTGGTGCCTTCCAAGACACCTTCGCCAGAACAGTGTCTCGCTTCCAGAACACCCAGTTAGCTGTTAGTGCGAGAGACTGATATGTCAATAACCTAAGGGTTGAAGGCCTTGCTGGACAGGGTCCTCGGGGTCAAAGGAGGCTTGTACACCTCCCAAAGTGTAAGCCCACCAGTCCAGCCAAGAGGGGACGTTTACTAAGTCCCTCGACATTTTCTCCATCATGGAGGCTCCTGCTGGCGAGAACCAGACTGGGGCCGAAGAGGCTCTACTGTCTGACACGCCTTGACTAAGGATGTCCTGCTGACCCCCCCTTAAAGGTTGGGGGACCCCGGCATTGCTGGCCACTACCTTGCCGACATACTCCTGCTCTAGGACTAGATCTCGGGTTAGAGAAAGTGCTAGGGACGTCTTAGGTTGGAAGGAGTCTGCACGATCCTCAAAAAGGCTTGACTTCCAGGAAACTACATCCGTAGTTGCAGGTTCCGGTACTTGTGGTGTCTTCTGCAAAGGCTAACCACTCTCCTATAGACGGAGTCCTCCGTCAAGGAGCGCTCCTCTCCGTCAGCCGAGGACCCGGCTTGGGGCCGGGGAGCTGGGTTACCGGGCACGCCAACTGGACATCTAGCTCTTTGGGGCCAGGGGCGCCGTCCTGCCGAGGTACTGGATTTCATCTGTGGGGACGTCCGCACCAGGGGCCTGGGTTAGCGCAAGCAACGCTGGTTCAGCGGGGACTCTCGTCGGCCCAAGGCTCTGGGTGCCGAGGATGCGGTTCCCGTGGGCTGACCCGACAGCGGGAACCGTTCCTTCTGACCCGAAGGCCGCACCAGCCAGGCTGGTTCGGCCAGGCCGCCCGACCAGAAGCGCGTTTCCCCCGCTGGGCGGGGTTAACCGGAGGCTTCGGGGACTTACGCTTACCTGTAGAGTCCTTCCTACCGCTTGATCTCGAGGCGCCGGGTCACCGGGCACTCCCCGGGCGCTTCGGTTCTGGAATACCAGGCACTCCCTTGCGGTGGTACCGGTCTTCCCCGGCGGGGAGCTCCGCACCAGGTTCGGGGTCAGAACCGGCCACGCCGTAACGTCGAGGACTACTGTTCGTGTATTCTGTCCGGGGGACGCGGACGCGGATCCTCGTGGGCTGACCCGACGGAGGGAACCGTTCCTTTTAAGTCCGAGGGCCGAACCAGCTGTGCTGATTCGGCCAGGCTGCCCGTAAAGAAGCCCGGTTACACCCGCGGGCGGGCTGGGGGACGCGGACGCGGATCCCCGTGGGCTGACCCGACGGAGGGAACCGTTCCTTTTAAGTCCGAGGGCCGAACCAGCTGTGCTGATTCGGCCAGGCTGCCCGTAAAGAAGCTCGGTTACACCCGTTGGCGGGGTGAACCGGAAGCTTCGCGGTCTTACGCCTGCCTGAAGAGGCCTTCTCGCATTTCTCCCTGCGAGGGTTATATCTGCGTCTGGAGGACGGCTTTCGTGGTTAGAAAAAACCCTGGGTTGCCGGTCCGGGGAACGCTGCAATACAGAGCTGGGAGGCTCCTTCTCGGCGAGGCCCTCGGCTGCAGAAGAGACTGAAAAATACGCTAAGAGACTGGAGAAGAATTAGGGACATTTTTCCCCCACATGGGGTCATCAGAGGAGACGTGGCCTGCTTGCACCAGGACTCCGTCCCCCCACACACTCTCGAAAGTAGTACTTACCTCGAACTACTTCTTAAGAGTTATCTTCTTCACAATAAACCAACCTCGTCTCCTACTCTGGGTAGGAGAGGGTGGTAGGGAAGCTCTGTCAGGCGGGACGCCCGGCGCTAGTCTTCTTAGGCGAACCCTTCGTCGCCTACTTCTTGGTGCTATACCGCACCCACTCAAACTCTTGGGGAAGAGCAATGGGCACTTCCCCGCAACTGACTTACCTCGTCCCCTACTCTGGGTAGGGGAAGATGGCTGTATAAGAATCTCTATTCGACGAGGCATCGGGAATAAAGTTGGCGAGGAGAGGCTCGTCTTCCTATGAGCCTCTTGGATGTATTCTTCCTTTTGGTGCCGAAGTGCACTCACTGCACTACGTTCCAGGACCAGTAGTCCTGACACGTGGTTGAAGGGGAACATAAGCTGCCCCTACACGGCTAACACCGAGGATAAGGGGAGGAAGAATGATTTATTGTAAAAATTGGTCCTTTCAGCTATTAATTCCTTGAAGGAAATCAAGGAATACTGTTCCATAACGCACAACGCACGACACAAGCACTTAAGGAAAGAATTAAACACCGGGTAAGGACACGGTTGAAAAGTGAACGCACAGGAACACTTGGGAAGCACACTGCGAAAAACACAAGTCCCCACGCTGGGAACACGTGGGACACTAAATGCGCACAAAGGATCGAGAGAGACTTGAGAGTGAAGTGTTGAACACCTCACGACCAAGAACTTAATGAGGAGAATGGCCCAGAGAAGCAGTGACCTGCCCTAATCCTGCCTTCGGGGCGCATTCTTTGGCGGCGGGGGTAGGCCTATATAGAGAACGGAGTGGGGGGATAACGGCGCCAAAAACCTTGGTCAAGAAAGAGAGATCACCAAGTGACTCCAAAAGAAAGTAGTTCGAGGTAAGTATTCGTGTTGGGACAATATATATATATATATATATATATATATATATATATATATATATATATATATATATATATATATATATATATATATATATATATATATATATATATATATATATATATATATATATATATATATATAAAATGTACTACAAAATGCTACCTATGTTAACGTGTTGAACAAAAAAATGTGTAACTAGTTTGAAGTTCCAACAATTTAACCACTGTACAGCCATACTAAATTCTGAAGATCATTCCAAAATCTGGTCACAGCTGGAATACAGCTTCAAGAAAAGTGTACCATTGAGCTATATGAGAGAGAAAGCAAGACTGTTAGAATTAACCACATCCCTGGTACAATACTGGATGGTAGTAATGAAAGAGCTGAAGGTAAAGGATGGTCAGAATTATGGAAACTTGTGCACAAGCATATGTAAATAATGGATGCAGTCTTGATAACACAGCTACGATTAGATATATAAATTTTGGCCGTAGTGCCATTCAGCAGCCAAATGCAACAGGGAGAAACCCTACAGCTGTGCTATGAAATAAAAGTTAGAAGTTCCGACAGAAAGATGGAAGAAAGGAGACAAGAATGGAGGTAATGTAGAGATGTAAAACAAGACAAGTGTTATCCCCAAAAGATGCCACAATAATGGGAATATGTACTGTACCTATTACAAGTATACAACGATCATCATTTATTGACAGTGCAAGATAAAGCCTTTTCATACGAGTTAGGATGACTCAATCTAGACTATAGAGTTTCGGGCTAGTGCCAACGCATTTATTCCACATTAATAATTTCTCAGGGCAAGCATTAGTTCCTTATAATGAGGAACTTCAAATAGCATTAATTAATGAAAGACTGCTATTGATTAGATTGGCATCAGCAACAATGGACTTCTCTTAGATTCAATAGTACAAAATATATACGATTACATACACAAGACTAAAGAATGCCATGACCAAAGTTCTTACAACAAACCACAGCGGATTTTTTTTTTGGAGCAAGCATTTTCAAAATCAAATAATTTACACCCCCTAATGAGTTTACGTATTACAATTATTATCGAGCCAAGCTACAAGATGCTAAAAGCCGAAGGGACCCAATATCGAACCCAAAAGGAAGTTTTTAACCTGTCGTAAGGGATACTCGCCTCTGTGTAACAAAGACTGCACACTACTGGAAATTTATATCAAATTTGAAATCCTTGTTTCCTAGTTAGAAAAATAGTAAAAATAAAGACAATCGGTAACTGCTTGCCTAAAGTTATTAGCGAGGTCTTTAAAATTTCTCTTAAAAGTACCTGTAATGAGGAAATATCTCAAAAATTATAAATAAACTACAGTATACAGTACTTACATTATCACCGGCAAACCAAGGTCTTTCCCCTAAGAATTTAGAGAATAGCTTCATTGTAGTAGGTAAAGTTTCCAAGTAGCTCTGCTTCTGGCCATCCTAAATAAAATATTCAAAATAAAATGTCAGAATTCCTTTAAATACAGTTGCATGTCAAGATTTAATTTAAAATAAAAAAAAAATTTCAATAAGGTTCTCAAACTATGAATCACAACAAAGTACTTATTACTCACAAAGTCTCCGTAGCATAGGCGAACAAAACCATTCCTAAAGTCCATAGCTTGATTTTCCATAATATCGACACGGACTTTCTCATCTTCGGTCTTGCCACAAAGGTCGTGTTTTCTTGCAATGTATCGCATAATAGCATTGCTCTGAGTTATCTTCACATCTCCATCAATATAGTAAGGGAGCTGTAAATGTTGACAGTAAGATTAATTAACAAACTGTATTTTGAATACAAAAGATACTCTTAATTACTCTTCAAATTAGAATAAGATAACAGTTAAATTCTACATATATATATTAAAAGAAAAGCAAATCAATTAATTCATGAAAACTCTGATATAACATCCTCTAAAATAATGTATTGCATGAACTGCAAATAACAGATATGTGACATCCTCTACAATAGTGTACAGGAAAAGCACGATAAAAGAAAAACCCATAGGAAAAATATGTACTGTATTTCATCTATTTGGCAAGAATTCGAAGCATCATACAGTACTACGGCCCGGTAACAGTGTACACTCAACATACAGGTACTTACATTTGGAAAGTCAAGGCCCAAGTTGTGCTTGGTATCAAACCAGCAAGATTTATCAAAATTTGGGGCTGGTCCACATTCGTACAGTTTGTCTTCAAACTCTGTTTCCGTATATTCTAGCAGGAGTCTGATAGGTTGGGCAAGCTGAAAAACAAAGGGAAGAAACCAATTAACCCTTTTACCCCCAGGCTATTTGGAACTTTCCAACCTTAACCCCCCAAGGGTTATTTTTTATCAGGCACATTTTGCAGTATATATTTTTTTTTTTAATTTCTCTAACAGCCTTAATTTTTGTCATAGAGAGGTCAGGTTGGTCTCATTCTCTTGGAAAATGCCTGAAGTTTCTCAAAAAAAAAATATAAAAAATATGCAAAAAAAAATGTAAATAGCAGTTTTTTGCAAGGACGTACCAGTACGTCCGTGGGGGTAAAGGGATGAGTTTTGTGAAACGTACCAGTACGTCCTTTAGGGGTAAAAGGGTTAAGTTAGTAATCAAAGAAGACATTTTTGATGTGGCCTTCAAAAAGTTGAACATTATTTCCATTTACCAAATGACTAATGCCATCGGGAACAACTTCCACGGCAAAATTAAATCAACCATGTAAAATATATTAAAAAAAAAAAAAATACTAAATAACATTTTCCTAAATATTTGATGAAGAAAACCTAAAGGAGCCCCAAAGCACTCAAAACTAAATTTGATTGACATAGCAATGCTTGGAGTAACATCTACTATTTAAAGCTTCACAAACTAAACTTACTCTTCTATTTCGTACCTTAAAGGTTAGTCAAGGCCGTTAGAATATTGATGGCAAAGCATTTTCTCATTAATACTGTAATTGGGAACTAATAGAGAAATTTCTAATAGATGAATGACACAAGTTGCTGGAGGTTGGGTCGGTTCAAATTAATACAACCATCTTAACGTGACCAAACATAACCTAATGTAATCACCATAACCCGCCTTTCATAAGATACCCTAACTGAAATAAAAAAATAATCATGTATCAAACTTTATACAAACTACTCAAATTAAATGACCTATAATTGAAAATGGACTCCTTTCCCTTCTTATTATAACAAAAAGGAACCATAGCGAGTGAAATAAAACCTTAAAAATTTATCCTTGCACAGTTCAGAAATACTTTAGGACGCAAGTAAGAAATGGGCACCCTACGTACATTTAAACAAGGTTACTTCTGGGTGTTTTAGCAAGAACTGAATTAGATCAACCTGTAAAGCTACTTAAGTTTAATCATAGGAAATTGGTAGCCTGTATGGAGGAGTAAGGATCCTGATGCATGAAGATGCCATCCTAGGTTGAGTTGGGTGCTGACTCTTAAGGGTTGGAGGGTATTTATTTTTACCACGGTTTTGAGCTGGGAGATGGGGGTCAGAGGGGGGTTGTCTCATTAAGTCTGTGACCTGAGAACTATAAGGTTAGGTTACATGACGGGGTGTTAAGTTTTGTGGCTTTTCAAAAGGATCTTGTAATCTACATTTTCGTTCAGAAAAGAAAAAACTTCTTTAGAGACAAATTGTTTTTCCAAATGTTAATAGTTTGAAAATAATTTTATCTTTCAAGTCATTCATAATCACGTTTTTTCTTGTTTTCCTCCAAACAAAAGTCATCGGTTCTCCCCGTGTGTCCGTTAAAAATATAGGGGGTTCATGGGAGAACGATTTATTTGAGGGAGCCTTTGTATATCAGCGCCCAGTGCCTACATGGCGCATAAAATATGGACATCAACTAAACTGAACTTTCCCCCATCCAACCTAACCTACAAGCCATATCCTTAACTATCTACCTAACAAGGGGGGGGGGGAGACCCCACCCCCGTCTGCTGTATTCTTAGTCAGCCATTATCATCCGCACAGGTGGCCGCTGTCGTACATACAACCCCCTCTGTAATTTTACCGCTTGTACAGGAGAAGAAGGGCAAGTTTGGTTGCAGGGCCATGAAATGTGGGTGTACGGTAGGTAATTCAGTATTACTGTACTTACCATCAGGGTAAATTTTCCTAGTAAAAACCAACTTTTCCCTGTTGAAAAATGCCCGTTTCCTTCGAAAATGACACCTGTAAACACCGATAATGGGGAATCCCTAGTGGCTAGTGGGAACTTGGAGTTTAGGGTGGGGAAAACATACTGGGGGAAATGGAATAAAACCAGTCATTTATGAACTTGGATAGCAAGCATACTCCAACATGAAAATCTATCATCAATACCATACAAAGAAATACGTATAAGCGTAATAGGCTGACCAATATAGTTATAGAGAGACAAGTCTCGTTACAAACCTAGATGAATTAAGGTAACCATTACTAACATGATTGGAATAAATCAAAACAGCCTTATGCTACTACCATTATACATAATGCTTCAATCAGTTATCGGTGGACAAGAATGGTTATCCATTATATTTAAATAGACATCAGTCATAAAAACGGTTCTATAATCAGGCCGATAACAAGAAGCCACCTAATAATTGTGTGTCATATCTTTTTGACATCAGGCAACGCTAACCAATCTGTAAGTTAATACTGTCACCCACCCGGATATGTAATACTTACGCCGCGAATACTCCAGTAAGCAAGAACTGGGGCCATTATTACGGTGTGTCAACTGGTTGTCTATATTAA
>NC_090761.1:51765724-51805724 GCF_036898095.1 Palaemon carinicauda | reverse complement strand
CTATTTTTGGGCTCAAGCCATGACGTCCATCAGGACGTCATTGCTATCTCACCCAAAAATAGATTTTTCGCTTCGCTCAAAATCCGTTTATTATTACCCTGAACCACAATCCTGGATGGAAAGGAGAATGATATAAGCAGGAATAACTAGCCCAGTGAGGAAAGGAATTAAATAAACTATATGAGAAGTACTGAATAAAAAACATAAAATATCTTAAGACCAATAATAACGCTGAAATATATATGACATATATCAACCAAGAAGACAAGACTCATTTCAGCCTCTTCAACATAAAAATTTCGTTGCAAGTTTGAACTATTATTCTAACACCCTGCACACTGCAAATGGATGTGGAGAAATGGGGGGGAGAGGTCGTGTTTCACCAACGCACATTACCCTCCTGACGGGGGTTCATCCAAGGCTGGTAGACATACACCCCCGATCATAGAAGGGGGTCTCCCAGAGCAAAAGAAAAAAAAAACTGCACAAAGAGGGGAGGGTGGATACGTTACCAGATATTGCTATGCATCATGACCAAGTGGTGTTGAGGCCAGATCAACGCGCCAAAAGTCCAGGATTCCAGGGAATTTGCTTTGTCATCCAGCGTTTTCAGAACCTCAACTCTTATGCAACAAATATTTTACTGGTCATGGTGTATGGGAAAACATTTAAAAACATATTGGTGTTATTCGTTATTTGAAAAATATATATATAAATTATTATCAAAAGCAATTATGACAGATTTTTCTCATAATTCCTGAAAGCAGAAAAAAAAAATCAGACCTTTTCGTCTCGTTTGCTATAGCACTAATTTAATCTATACTTCAATATTGTCACCTGAATCCAACAATATGCCAAGATAATATTCATACACCAGTTACAGCCATTCATGGCTTCATTTATATTGAATTTGTTTCAGTCAAGTGTAACGTCATTAGATAGTTCTCGAATCTAGATACAAGTGCAATATTTCATAATGACGTTATCATTTGTCTTATCTATCAAATGAATGATGCTAATGAAGAGCAGCATTATCTCCTGCCGTTACCAGGCCATTTGAATATAGATAAGAAACTCAAATTGGGAGGATTTTGTTAAAAATTGCCGTGATTTCAACAAACGCATAATAATTTCCACAGTACATATGATTATCTAAGAGCATCCTTTAACGTGTTATTTTAAAGGCAGGTCAGGAGGAAGTACCTTTGCCTTTTCTGGAAAGATATAACCAATGCCTTCTTTTACAAATCAACGGAAATCTGAATGACTAAAAAATCATTAAAGGAAGCCCTCACCATAGAGACATGCATCCATTTATTGGTCAATTACGTGGTTAACCTACGAAAAAGTAAAAAAAAAATTTATTAGACCTTGGTTTGCATACACTTGGCGGATAGGAAAATACAATTGATAGCCATTCCTTAAAACAGCCGATAAGTTCTTAATGAGAAAGTTTTACCTTTGAAGCTGTTACATATTTTCTTTACTTTTAGGTAAAGCAACGAAAATATACGACGAAATTTCAGAGGAACATTATACGGGATGGCCGTTATATGATTCCTCTTGAGATCTGTAGCCTACCCAAGATCTGAAGTTACCGTTACAAAATTTTAGAAATGTATTTTAACGATCATTAATCTTTATACTATGAACGCCTAAATCATAGAACCTTAAATATTACATTTACTTCAATATATGTTCTATTCCATTGAAGCATTTGTGAATTCCCAAGATCTTCAGGGTGTATTTGATATAGCCTATCTATTAATGAAAGAATGTTTACTTATAAGTTCATATCCTTTCGCCTTGTAACTTAAAAAATACATTATCTCAACAAAGGCTGAATATGGGTATCATACCTTCCACCACCGCAATACTAAATATTTGATTTTTTTTTGTGATATTCATCCTATGTATATCTTCCACTGGTACAAAACACTTCATGCATACATTTATCCATTACTTCCCAATCATGTCGATCTAAGAATATACATTGTTCAAGTAACATTCAAGTAAAATCGTGGGTAGAAAAGCATGTCATCTCACGTAGAAGACTACAGCACAGTGCCCATACGTATTCTTACAATTTCGCAATATATTCATCTACTTTAACACTGTCTAGTTTGTTATTTCCTTAAAATACGAAGTATGTGATATTGTTGCATATTACACTTGTTATCATAAAGAAAATGAGTTCCTTCGACGCATTAATAATACATTAATAATTCATAACTTGCACCATACCCAAGGTCAAGTGGTCCCGAGACCAGACCAACCAGTAGTAAAAAAATGTGCATCGTCATGCAGCATATTCAAAATTTCAACCCCTCATAAGTATTTTGCTTGTCGCGGTGTACAGAAAACCGTTAAATACACATTAGGGTCATCTATATGCTTGTAAAATTGGAATTTAAATTAATAGCAGACAATTCTCATTTGTATAACCATCAAAAACTCTCTCATTGGCATCTCTATTACAGTCTATAAATGCTATTATGTATCTATAAATTTCTTATTGTAAGTCTGTAACACAACTGAAACTATCTGATAAAGCCATATAATTCAAACCAGGTAGTGATGTTTTATTTTACGTTGTGTTGTTAACAGGTGAACCGAACACAGGTGCAAGGGCATTATTACACTTTTACGTGTCTTGTCACGATTACTGTTAAATGTTAAAAAAAAATAATAGCCCTTTTTTTCTTTTTTGTTAACGATCAAATTATTATTATTATTATTATTATTATTATTATTATTATTATTATTATTATTATTATTACTTGCTAAGCTACAACCCTAGTTGAATAAACAGGATGCTTTAAGTCCAAAGGCTCCAACAGGGAAAAATAGCCGAGTGAGTAAAGGAAATAGGGAAAAAACTACAAGAGATGTTTAAGAATAACAGCATTAAAATAAATTTTTCATATATACTATCAAAACTTCAAAATAACAAGAGAAACAAAAATAAGATGGAATGTGCGCCCATGTGTACCCTCAAGCAAGAGAACTCTACCCCAAGACAATGGTCGTCCATGGTACAGAGGCTATGGCACTACCCAAGGTTCGAGAACAATGGTTTGATTTTGGAGTGTCCTCCTCCTGGAAGAGCTGCTTACCATAGCTAGAGTTTCTTCTACCCTTATCAAGAGGAAATTAGCCACTGAATTATTACAGTGCATCAGATAACTCTCTGTGAGAGAAGAATTGTTTGGTAATCTCAATGTTGTTAGGTGTATGAGGACAGAGGAGAATATGTATAGAATAGGCCGGACTATTAGGTGTATGTATAGGCAAAGGGTAAAATGAGCCGTAACTAGAGAGAGGGATTGAATGTAGTACTGTTTGGCCAATCAAAGGACCCAATAACTCTAGTGGCAGTATCTCAACAGGTGGATGGTGCACTGGATGCACAGTTGGACACAACATTAATTCATGTCAAGTAACCAAACCGATAGTGTGGGAACAGATGGTAGGTGTTGGGCGGGGTTAAACACAGGAACTCGCTGAGCAGTAAGGATGTGGCTGTGTGCACTTCTTTAGAGAGGTGTACCAGGAATTTGCGTGTGCAACTGTACATTAATTATAAGTTATTTTATTAGTCTCGCGGCAACGTTCGAAAAAAGCGGATTTCTTTGTGTACCCGAGTTTACTGATTTTATAAATTGTCGACAAAAATGTTTCCAAGATTGTAGGAAACATTTTTGTCAATTTATTTTCATCAATTTCTCCTCTTGAACTTTTCATATTCTAACCTAATGATTCTTGTCCATTTCCACTTCATTGTCTCCGTTCTAGAATCTTTCATGCGTTATAGCTAGGTATGTGTTAATTTTAGTTGCAACAAATCAAGAGAGAATGCTTAAGCTTCCTTCTTAACCAAATCTGACAGCATTGTTATTTAATGATTCCATATAAACTTTATATGGCTTTCTATTTAAGTATTCTACTTAGCTACATCTACATCAATTATATATATATATATATATATATATATATATATATATATATATATATATATATATATATATATATACAGTATATATATATATATATATATATATATATATATATATATATATATATATATATATATATACAGTATATATGTATATATATATATATATATATATATATATATATATATATATATATATATATATATATATATATATATATATATATATATATATAATCTTATCCAACCTTACCTTACAGAAGCATTGAAGGGGTATGAAACACAAAAACATAAGTATCTACAGCTGTGACTCCTATTTCAAATCCTTTGGACAAATAACCTCCTAAACTGTAATTCTGAAAAACAAAACAAAAAAAGTTCATTCTTCAGCTAAGTCTCAATTTTGTCAATTGCGTACTTTTTTAAATCATTCATGACAAGTCTAGGGGTTTGAATAGATTTTTTTTTATTTATACCCTGCTCATGCTTACTTCTGTCTTACAAACATATTGTAAACAATATACTTATGAGTTTAGGCCATAAATCCTGATGCTCGAGAGGTCATTCAGAGCTGAAGTTTAAAGAATTTTGGCAGCAAGAAGGAAGGCAGTGGGATCCAGTGAATTGCATGAGGTACACTGGTGGCATTAAATTCTACAAAATGACAAGTGTTCAGATTCCAAAATTTTTGCTAAACTTTTAAAAGGCATATGTTAAAATTTTTTCTATAGTCTATATTTTCAGCAATGAAGTATAATTAATTTTGTTTTATGTTAAATTTAATAACTGTACTGTGTTTTGATAGCATCATATAGTTAGGGAGAGATTTATAGTAATTATAGTTTTCCTATCAGTCTAATTTTATGAATTAATTTCTCAAAGCACCTACAAGACTATTGATGAGGAATTTGGGACACTAATGAAATAAATCTGAGTTTTAAAATTGTACCATGATGACATTTGTCACATGGAGTCTATATACACCAAGAACACTACCCTGAGGAACAACAGATATCACATTCATATACTCACCATGATGCCCAGCAACAACTTGAAAATTCAGCAATAATGCCAAGGAAAGTCCCACCCACTCCCAACTGTTGGAGTTTGAAAACAAGAGCCTCATGATTAAAATGGATAAAGGTAGCACTAAAATCAAGGCCAATAGTACAAACTTCCTGACACCAATAAAAGGATTTCTGTACAGCATTGGAGACTGTAAGAAGGACATCACATGCTCCAAAGTCTTTGAAAAAGCAGATAAAACATATGAACATGTAGCTTGATGGTAAGGGTAGCATCGCAAATAGAGGCGAAATTTTGGTGTTAGCTGCATGGTTGAGAAAAGAGGAGTGTTCATATGTATCAACCCGGAAGAATTGGATACGGTGCTGGTGTTAACCTAGTATTGAAATGGGGACTACACCACTGAGCTTCGAATGGATTAAAGGAGGAAGGAACTGGCAGCCAGATTTGACGCACTGGACTAGAGTAGAAGTGTCGAGATTTTGGTGTAAGAATATTCAAGTACGTGTGTATGTATACCTTGCAGTAGAATAGTCATTGCATGATTTTGTTACTAACAGCACAATTCTAGTTGTATTGAAACCAATAAGTAATGCACATCAAACGATTATAAAGCAAAGAAACAATAGAAATGAACTAATACCTTTGCCATTTATTCTTGAATATAGAACACATCTACCGTATCACATTGTTTTATCATAAGTAAGGTAGGAAAAAACTGAAGTGATAAGAAAAAAAAATGTCCAGAGAATATTTTAGTAAATTGCTATGAAAACCAATTGACAATAGTAATTGTGAAAACTTTGTAGAACTAGATGGGCAGTGTAAATACTCCAATATTGTTTTAATGAAAATGTTAGTTTCTCAGTATCATGACATTTGCAGCAATTCTAAAGAAACTTTTTGGTCTTTGTAACAGATGTCAAGTCTATTCTTGAACAATAGCAACTTACTGGCTTGAATAATGACGACAACCTATTGATTTTATTTATAGTTTTTTCACACATCTGACCACAGCTTCTCCTTTGAGTGCGTGGTCACTAGCAATATAGTCTTTCTGACATTGGTTATTTGACAATTTTAAGTGATCTAGTTTAACCATGATGGAATGCAGTCTAGATTCTTATGCTTCCTTGCAAGAGGCAAGTTTTTTTCCCCTGGTGAGGTCATCAGCATACTGTACATGCAAAAGCTCTCTCCAAAAAATGACCCACAGCACTGCACAGGGAATCACCAAAGCTGAAGCTTCTATTGATAAAATTCACAATGAACACTACACTACTTCAGCTGAGCAAACTAGACACGGTGTGTGAAAATATTCCTAAAGCGGGGTTTACATGGTCAAAAGGTTCGTCGAACCCGCTTGTCAAACGGTTTGAAGAGGTGGAGTCAGCCACAAATGCATAAGGTTTATGCACAAAGAAGCCCCACCCACGGTCATGGGAGACCAGACTTTCCTCAAACCGTTCGACAACCAAATACCGATTCTCACATTCGAACATCACTTCAAAAACTTGTCTGTTGACACGCCTCAGACATGTCACTTCATTAGCTTGTCCTTATTAATAATTCAGATAGCATATGTATAACATAGCACTGTACTTAACTCCTTTGCCGAGCTGAGCTTTTATTTTAAAACTTCCATCCATTGTCAGGTCTTCTCTCTACATATTTATTGCAGTCAAGTGTACAAGTGCACTTACTTTGAAAAATGCAATCAAGGATGCAGGTCAAATGGAGAAAGCACAGGAATTCAAGGGATTACTGTACACTGAATAATATTTGATAGTTAATGAAAAATAAACTTTACGAAACATGGTTTTCTTAGGATACCACTATTTCAAAATGCAAAAACATCCTAAAAACTCAAAAACTATAAATTGCTTAACCCAATTTCCTACAGCTTTACCCCGACATGAACTGGTCAGAGCTCTGCTCCTAATCTCATTCTTCTGAGCCCCGTCGTGACGTCATACAGGTACTCAAAACAGTAAGGAGTCGAGCATGCCTTAATAACGGCTCTCCTTCGATTCTTGCCACTTTCCCCTCTCAAAGCGAAAACGCTATTCGGGATGAAGATAGCTAGGTGGCATGTCAAGAATACGTCCTCTGATAATTATGCGATATCCCTAAAGGCGAAAGCTAGAGATATTTGCGCCAGGAGTTAGAATTCTGGATACCTTAAGGTAAAATTCTCTGGGATATATCACTGTAGTCAAATATAACTTAGGAAGCTACTTTAAAGGAACTTCCATCAGGACGACATGGATACCTCACCCAAAAATAGAATTTTCGCTTCGCTCAAAATCCGTTTTGGAGATTAAATTAGTGCATGTGAAGCATTTCCAGTATCATATCATTGAACCACTTGAAGGCTAGCAATGGGAATCCATATTATGCTACAAAAAAGTAAAACAAAAGTAGCAGCTTCCATGTAAATTATAAAAATATATGTAAAATATTCTTTGTAAGAGCAAATAGATACGCAAGGAAATAGGCATTTAAAATCAACACAGCTAGTGGATCAGACAGCTCTAAGAACAGTGGCAATGCTTCATAATAACGGAACCGAATGATGTCAGAAGCTGAACACCTGAGCAGTGGCCTTTATCGATCAAACCAAAGACTAACTTATGATTAATGGGGCACAATGAACAATCATTATTTAAAAATTCTACCCTTCTCAAATTCTATCAAATCTTGCTGCCTTCTAGTCTACCCAAAACAGTAAAGTGATTAAGCCATACCTGAGGATCCAGATCCCTATTGGTTGACATTACAAACTTTGATAAATTAAGAATGGTCAACTATGAAACAATACAAGCGAACGCTGTGGTACAGTATAGGCAAATGATAAACAAGTTTGCACGATAAACTACTTTTTAAAAAATTTTAAGGTTTAAGCATCTTACAAATTCAACATTGATATCAAAATTTATAATACAAAAGATGATGAATTTGAGTTTTATTTCAAGTCTCAGGGAATAATCCATAAAACTAAAAATACCGAGTAATTCAACAACCGTAGCATAAACTACAATACAATGAAAAATTCTTAATAGTACCATTAGGGAAGGGGTATTAAAAGATGGCAATTAACTAAAATTTTATTAGAATAATTTTACATTTTAAGACCTTACCGGACAAAGAACAGGAGGGTAAAATCTGGGGAAAAGCATCAGAGATTCTGACCAGTGAAAATGTGGTTTCACCTTTTAATGAATGTAACGAAAGTCTCTAATATTAATAAAAATACTGGTTGCATTTTATCTACATGTCATAAAAGCTATACATGATTAAAACTAAATCATTGGTAATTTTAAAAAAATAAAGTTGACTATCTCAGTTTCACAATTCTCAGAATCACTGACTGTAATAAAAAAAAATTTGTTAGGACAGAAGCATAATTAAGATTCAAAACTTTATATATAAATCTCGACATCTGGTGTAAAACAATGTACTGCATACTTCCATAATACAGGTTAATTACGAGGACAAATTATAGTAACAATTTCAATTCACAATGGAAAGCTGTCAATTGAATATAAACAACCTACACACAGCTTAAATTATCTCGCCTTCAAAGACATGTCAATTTCTAATGGCACGACTTAAAGCAAACCAAGCCAGACCTATGACACAAAAAAAAAAAAAATAATAGAAAAACAAAGCTAAACACTCAGGTTCCCAAGGGATTTCTATTATCCAGAAGGCAAAATAAACGGGACATCAAGCCCTCTTAGCTTCTCATGATGCTGAACTTCTCACGTATTCCTCTGACATATCTATAAAAACCCACAACTTTGTACTATGCACAAAACACTCGTTAGACAGATCACGAGATAATCTGAAAGAAATAAAATACATATCAGTTCTGAAAATTCATATAGAGAATACTCAGAGAAATAAATATTAAGCTTGAATGAGGTTCTCAAACATATTTGAAAAGCTGTTAAGAGTAGTGCAGACTCAAATCAAACCTTTGATTCATTTATCAGCCATAGACTCCATCTACTTTTCAGAGAATCAGTATTACAAGGCATAAAATGCAGCATTTTACAATTACAATGCCATATCCATTTCACTGCAGTGTATGTATACTACTTGGAACATTAAGAGCTTAACAGATTTAATTTTCACATTCAGGAAAATAAAAAAATATATAAATGAAGTTTTGTTTATTACTTAATAAAAAAAAATTTCTTAAAACGTTAATAACATATCTCCGTTACTGACTATACTAGATTATATATTTTTCAAATCTTTTATGGCTATCATTATTGGAAAAAAGTTAAGGAAAATGGTGGATAAAAAAAATGTGGGGCAGTTTTTTTTTTTTTTTTTTTTTTTTTTAGCATAATATTGCATCAATGAATTACAGTACTTTGATACCATGTAACAGGGTAGGAATAAGACTTCTAAAATTGAGCAAGACTTACCATAAATACTTATATAGTACAACATAGTGGAAAGTATACTGAAAATTCTGAACACAGGATGTTACTAGATATTAATGCCAAGAACAAGGATCAGGAATCTCATAAATCCATAATCTTCACCTAAAGCCTCATTATTTTCTGCATGGAGCACTGCTGGACAAGAAACGCATCCACTTTAAAGACCTGACAACTTAGCAGCGTGACCAAAAGCGACTTAGAAGGATGGGCAAGACAGAGTAAAGTTACTCATGAGTAGGGAAAGCTATACTGAGGAAGAGAAGACACACAATGTCACAATGGCCTTCAGCAGGAGCACCGGGTACAGGGAAGTGATGCCCTTCACTGAAGAGCCAATCATAGATGACCAACATGCTCTAATCAAGACCTGATGATCATTAATGTACCTGCAGCAACCATAGCGCAGACATAAGAAAAAGTATTCTCTGGTGCAGTATATGCATAGTTGTCCTCATGGCAGTTATTTGTCCTTTATCTTCTGGCTGTAAGATGTTAGAAGATCTGCGGCTGAAGGAACAACCATTTTTTACCCTCCCAATTCAATTGGTATTAATTTTTTAAGAGAACATTCATGCCTTGTATTTTGACATTCTTCACCATAGCACCCCGCAATAATTGACAAACAGGGCAATCAAGAGAAAGTAAAGTTTATGTATGTATTCAACCAGAGGTCGACCTACACAACCTGGAGAAACCACGTCAATTCACTCTAACTTCTGTTTTACAAAAATAATAAATTTCTCATGAGGAAAAAAATTACTGACAAATTGTTCTAACTTTGACAGAATTGTAATTACCCCATCAAGGGACTTCCATTACTGTATCAATTGATAGCAGAAGTATAAACTTGCTACAGTATAATCTGGCCAGCTTGAGATGCCTCAAAGGTCTGATTAAACTAACTACAGCATGACCTAACACTAAAATGTTAGTAATAATGATGGCGGTAACATTTTTGACAGATCATCAACACCAATGGTAATTATCTATTCAGGACTAGGTGTGACCAAGTGCATAATTCACTAGTAAATCCAACTGTGATCAATGTGCATCAAGTCACTAATTACAACAAGCTGTGATCAATGCGAATCAAGTCACTAATTACAACTAGCTGTGATTAATGCGCATCAAGTCACTAATCAACTAGCTGTGACCAACGTGCATTAATTCACCAGTTATCATCCCTCCTTCCTTAATTAAGGTAAAAAAAAATAACCTCTATGGCTAAAATGAACTGGCCTCGGGTCATAAATAAGTCAGTGACGTCAAGGTTTTCCAAGTGACTTGGTCAATTCCTTTAATTATTCCCTTTAGTGTTAGGAATAGGAATCAAACTGACTTGGTCAATTCCTTTAATTACTCCCTTTAATGTTAGGAATAGGAATCAAAGAAGTTTAATTTCATCGATCAAGCAAAAATGAAAAGAATATCAAGTATGAAAACTGAAAAAACATACTGTAATGCGGAGAAAAGACACTACTGAATATAAGACACTTTATAATTGCAAACGTTACATTATCCACATATCACACCATACTGTACATTACATACTGTACCCCTGACAAAACTGCAGTGTATTAGTTGAAGCATAACAATTCCTTTATTTTAAAATAAAAATACTTTTCAATTAAACATCAAGTGAAAAGCAATTCAAGGCTATAAACTTACCGACTTAACAGTTTCTTTTATGAAGTCTTTTTTATGCGTCAAATCAAAATCTGGATAACTGTCATACACTTGTCTGCAAACACTCTTCATTGTTACTTCCTCGAGGTTGGCACCATCTAAAATCTTCTTAACCATAGCCTTTATTTCACCATCCTGTAAATGCATAAGTGCTGACAGAATAAATATTGCACAAATAATATTATGCAGAACCTCGACCCAAAACAAGACGGAAAATGTGCAGTGTAGTGAACTACAAGATAGAAAAAGATTTCTACATTAAAATAATTTTCAAACATAAGATAAAGACATTATTAATGCAGTGCTATAAAAATATGACAAATTCGAAGATAATTTGTATTTTTCCTAACCATACAAACCTTAGCTATTTACAAAGGGTTTACTTTTAGCGCAGCTGAAATGACGAGCCAATAGTTTTTAACGAGGGTTAATTACCCCCGCGCTAGTTAGCGGGGGGTGGGGAAGGGTAGCTTGCTACCCCTCCCCCCTCCACACACCGGTGACTTGCTTCACTTCACTTAGAGGTAGGACTTGACTTGGGGGTCAGGGATGGCGGGCACATATGTGTAAATAGCTAAGGTTTGTATGGTTAGGAAAAATACAAATTATCTTCGAATTTGTCATTTGTTCCGTAACCGAAATACAAACCACGCTATTTACAAAGGGTGACTTACCCCTTAGGAAGGGTGGAAAGTCCCCAGCCTTACTGACTTCGGCTTGCCCGGGGGCTTGATCCCTTAGTGAGCAGCACTAGAGAGAGGGAGCCCCTGTACCTCACAGGTTCCTAGCATCGCTAGGAACGAGTGGCCTACATAAGTAGTGTGAGGAGGAGAGTGTGACTCGTCCTATGAAGTTGACCTTGAGACCTTCAGATAGGAATTCTAGGATAGGACGTTCCCCATACCACCTCGTCAGGGTATGGGAGACGCAACAGTATTAAGCTTAATACTAGGAGCACAAAGAAGCATGGGTTACCTGCAGAGGTCGAGGTCAGCTATGCGAGGACCAGGATGCTGCTTCCCCAAGAGAGGGGAGAATGAAGAAAGAAGTAAGGGTCAGACATACTCTTTCATTCACACAGACTAAGACCGGGTAACAACGCCCTCAACCTACTGCTACTTGTCCAAAAAGGAGCCTGAGGTTAGACCAGCTGTTGTGCAGCCACCACAGGGCCGATAGAGAACGTATCGAGGCTCCTGTGGGTCACGTCTTGCAGGTAGTGGGCTGTGAAGGTCGTTTGACGCTTCCAGACCCCCGCTTGAAGTACCTGCGTCACAGAGAAGTTTCTCTTGAAGGCCAGGGATGTAGCAATACCCCTGACATCGTGGGCCCGAGGGCGACGTGACGGAGGAGGGTCAGGATTCAGGGCATGGTGGATAACCCTTCGAATCCAAGCAGAGATGGTGTTCCTTGTGACCCTCCTCTTTGTCCTGCCTGTGCTCACAAACAAAGCTCGCACATGAGGACGGACTGCAGCCGTTCTCTTCAAGTAGTACCTCAGACACCTCACTGGGCATAGTAGCAGCTGGTCTGGGTCGTTTGTTACAGAACGGAGACTCGCGATCCTGAAAGAGTCGAACCGAGGATCCGGCACTCCAGGATTCTGAGTCTTGGCCACAAACTCAGGGACGAACCTGAACGTTACCTCCCCCCATCCCCTTGAATGGGCGATGTCGTACGAGAGACCATGAAGTTCACTAACTCGCTTGGCCGAGGCCAAGGCGAGTAGGAAAGCCGTCTTCCAAGACAGGTGGCGATCGGAGGCCTGGCGTAATGGCTCGAAGGGAGGTCTCTTGAGAGACCTGAGAACTCGAACCACGTTCCAAGGAGGGGGTCTCACTTCCGACTGGGGGCAGGTAAGCTCATAGCTACGTATGAGTAAAGAGAGTTCTAGCGATGAAGAAATATCCACGCCCTTCAATCTGAAGGCCAAGCTTAAGGCTGAGCGATAGCCTTTCACTGCCGAGACAGAAAGGCGCATTTCTTCTCGCAGATACACAAGGAAGTCCGCTATTGCTGGAATAGTGGCATCGAGTGGAGAGATACCCCTTCCACGACACCAACCACAAAAGACTCTCCACTTCGCTTGGTAGACTCCCTCAGAGGACCTTCGCAGGTGCCGAGACATTCTCTCCGCAACCTGTTGCGAAAAGCCTCTCTCCGCGAGGAGACGCTGGATAGTCTCCAGGCGTGAAGCCGAAGCGAGGCTACGGCCCTGTGAGGGACACCGGAGTGGGGTTGTCTGAGAAGCTCGTGTCGTGGAGGAAGCTCCCTTGGGAGTTCCGTCAGGAGTTGCAGAAGGTCCGGAAACCATTCCGCGTGATGCCATAGCGGAGCTACTAGAGTCATGGAACAGTTGACCGATAGTCTGGTCCTGTTGAGCACCCTTCTCATCAGACAGAATGGTGGGAAGGCGTACACGTCGATGTTGTCCCACCGTTGCTGGAAAGCATCTTGCCAGAGTGCCTTGGGGTCCGGGACTGGTGAGCAGTACAGGGGCAGCTTGAAGTTCAAGGCTGTCGCGAACAAGTCCACCGTCGGGGAACCCCACAAAGTCAGGACTTTGTTGGCTATCTGACGATCCAAAGACCACTCGGTACTCACTATCTGCGAAGCCCTGCTCAGACTGTCGGCGAGCACATTCCTCTTGCCAGGAATGAAGCGAGCTGATAGTGTTATCGAGTGGGTTTCGGTCCACCTCAGAGTCTCTACTGCAAGATGGGATAGCTGTTGCGAAAAAGTGCCTCCCTGCTTGTTGATATAAGCCACTACCGTGGTGTTGTCGCTCATCACCACCACGGAGTGACCCGCCAGGAACCGTTGGAACTGTTGAAGGGCCAGAAAGACGGCCTTCAATTCTAGCAGGTTGATGTGTAGGCACTTTTCTGATTCTGACCAAAGGCCTGAGGCCCTCTGGTTCAGAACGTGCGCCCCCCACCCTTCTTTTGACGCGTCCGAAAACAGAGTCAATTCCGGGGGAAGGACGAGAAGACTCACTCCCTTTCGCAGGTTCTCGTCGGCCAGCCACCACCGCAAGTCCGTCTGTTCCAGAGACCCCATTGGGATCAGAGTGTCCGGGGAATCGGATCCTTGATTCCACCGGGACTTGAGCCGCCATTGAAGGGATCTCATCCTGAGGCGGCTGTTTGGAACCAGACGGGCCAGGGAGGATAGGTGGCCCAAGAGACGCAACCACGATTGGGCGGGGAGTTCTTTTCGCCTGAGGAAAGGTTCCGCCACCCTCCTCAGCCTTGCTATCCGGTCGTCTGATGGAAAGGCTTTGTGGAGATTGGTGTCTATTAGCATGCCTAGATAAACCAGTCGCTGGGACGGCTGCAGAGAGGACTTCTCGAGGTTTACCACGATCCCCAGATCCTGGCAAAGATCTAGAAGCCTGTCTCGGTGTCGAAGAAGGGTCGACTCCGAGTCTGCTAGGATCAGCCAATCGTCTAGGTAACGAAGGAGACGAATGCCGTTCCTGTGCGCCCAAGTCGAAATCAGGGTGAACACTCTGGTGAACACCTGAGGAGCTGTGGAGAGACCGAAACACAGCACCTTGAACTGGTAGATCTTGTTGTCTAGGCAGAATCTCAGGTACTTCCTGGAAGACGGATGGATTGGGATCTGGAAGTACGCGTCCTTTAGATCCAGTGTACACATGAAGTCTTGTGGTCTCACCGCAAGTCTGACTGTGTCTGCTGTCTCCATGCTGAACCGGGTTTGTTTGACAAACCTGTTCAGAGCCGAGAGATCGATGACGGGTCTCCAGTCTCCAGTAGCCTTCTTTACAAGAAAGAGTCGACTGAAGAAGCCTGGAGAGCCGTCCACGACCTCCTGGAGAGCACCCTTCTCGAACATGGTCTTGACTTCGGCCTGAAGGGCCAGCCCCTTTGCCGATCCCATGGCATAGGAGCTCAACGACACTGGATTCGCTGTCAGGGGAGGTTGAGATGACGTGAACGGGACGCGATAACCTTGGCCGATCACCGAGATCGTCCAAGCATCGGCCCCGAGATGTTGCCACCTGCGGACGCAACGCTGAAGGCATCCCCCCACAGGTGGACACGCAGGGGGACTGCCACCCCTAGGGCTTGCGGCCGCGGCCGCCACCCCTAGAAGTCTTGCCTCCCCTGGAGGACTTACCACCCCTCTTGACCTTGGCTGGAAAGGGCTGGGGCTTAGACACCACTTTCTTAGCTGCCGGTGCCTGTTTTGGAGCCTTACGAGGCTGTTGCTGCTGTTGTGGTGGGGCTGGAGGCTTATAGGGCCGAGTTGTAAGGGCCCTGTGGAGGAGGGAGTCCGTGCTGGATTTCCTCCACCTCTCAGCCGTTCGCTCCAAGTCTTGAGGCTCAAACAGGCTCTCCCCCAGGAGGGAGGCATGTCGGAGCCTACACACATCTACGGCGGGGACCTTCGGATGGAATCTCTCGGACACAGCATCGCGACGCTTCAACACCGAGTTGGCCCACAGGGTGGTAACCTGGTGCGCCAAGAACTCGATGGAGCGGGTGCCCGAGAGCAAGAAGGTCTCTAGGGCCTTCCTATTGGTCTCCTTAGACAAGTCCTCAGATCGCAATAGGATGCCCAGAGATCCTAACCAGAAGTCCAGCCACGAAGTGGCCTGCATGGCACACTTAGCGACCTTCTCGTGGTTAAGGATCTCTGCCGCCGAGAACGACACCTGCCGGGCAGAGAGTTTCTCCAAGGGAACTCCCTTCGCCAGCTCCTCCACAGAGTGATGGAGCGGAAGAGCGAGGTTGTGCTCACCCAGGATCTCGAAATACCTCCTCTGCTGAAGGCGAGGAGGAGGGATGAGTTTGTTCCCGGCAGTGGAACGACTGGAGGAGGCAAGAAGTGCGAGCTGAGCATTGGCCCTAGCTCTGGCACTCTTCAGCCCCCGAGACCAGGGCAGAGCTGCACTGGTCTTAGGGGCCTTCCGAACGTCGAACACTTCATCCAGAATTGTGTCTTTGCCTTCACGGGGGGGGGATGACTGGATCCGTAAGACTGTTAAGTTGCCTTATCAGGCTTAGGACCTGCCAGAAGGCATGTTCGGACTCTTGCTGTTCTCCTCCCTGTGGGCTGGCAGCTAAGTCTCCTGCCCCAGGAATCTCTTCCTGGGGTGATACGTGGACATTCCCCTGGGTAGTCATGGGTTCCTGTCGAATCCTTGCAGAGGATTTAGGGATGGTCTTGGAATCCTTGGGCTCCCTCCTAGGAGGGATACAGGATCCCAACAACGAGGTTCGAGGGGCCCCTTCCTCACGAGACAATTCTCCTGCCTGAAGCGAAGTCTCCCCCCCTGGTGCCGGGGGGAAGACTACCGGTCCACTGGACTCACCTGAGGACGGAAAGGCCTCGTCCACGGGAGAAGGAGAGAGTACTCGTGCAGGAGAGGGGACCCTCGAGACCGACCTCTTGGGAACCAACTTCGCCCTGGGGGAAGTCACCACGAAGTCCACTCCTCTCTTTCTCTTCAGCGAAGGAGAGACAGCCGCTGGTTTGTTACCCTGGCCGGCGAGTGCTGGTTTCATAACCCTCACTAACGCCCGTGCCAGCGGACCAAACCAAGTCTGCTGCTCAAAGGACACAGAGTCCGAAATCCTCGCTAAGGTGAAAGGGATCGGGCGATCCTTTGGAGTGGACACGACGGTACTTGCCTGAAAAGAAGGTGGGGAAGAATGCTGTAATGACCTGTCCTCGTCCTGCAATACCAACCTGTGCTTGGATGGAGGTGATCCCGAGTGCCGTCTAGGAGCACGCGTCCCTGCTGCTACCACCGGCTGTGGAATTCGCCGCGAACTATGGTCGCGCGAGGGTGAACGGTCGCGCAAAGGCGAATGGTTGCGCGGGTGATCGCGCGGGCGTACAGGCGAGCGGTCACGCGGGCGCGCAGGCGAGCGGTCGCGCGGGCGAGCGATCGCGCGGGCGCGCAGGCGAGCGATCACGCGGGCGCGCAGGCGAGTGGGCGTGAGGGTGGGCAGGTAAAGGAACACGTGTCCGAGGCGACGAACGCAAGCGATGGCGCGACGGCGAGGGATCGTGCTGCCGCGTAGGTGAAGAAGATCGCTGGCGATAATGATCACGTGATGGTAAGCGATGGCGAGCAGCATGTGAAGGTGAATGATTGCGCGCAAGAGGGCGGTCGTTCAGGGTTGAGCGATGAGGAGCAGCATGCGTAAGCGGGCGATCGTTCAGGGTTGTGCGATGGCGAGCAGCATGCGCAGGTGAATGATCGCGTGAAAGGGTGCGATGGTGATCAGCATCCGCAGGAAGGCGATTGTTCAGGGTTGTGCGATGAGGAGCAGCATGCGTAAGCGGGCGATCGTTCAGGGTTGTGCGATGGCGAGCAGCATGCGCAGGTGAATGGTCGCGTGAAAGGGTGCGATGGTGATCAGCATCCGCAGGAGGGCGATCGTTCAGGGTATTGCGATGAGGAGCAGCATGCGAAAGCGGGCGATCGTGCAGGGTTGTGCGATGGCGAGCAGCATGCGTAAGCGGGCGATCGTGCAGGGTTGTGTGATGGTGATCAGCATCCGCAGGAGGGCGATCGTTCAGGGTGTTGCGATGAGGAGCAGCATGCGTAAGCGGGCGATCATGCAGGTTCGTGCGATGGCGGGCAGCATGTGAAGGTGATCGCTGGCGAACTGGCGAACTGGTGATCGCTGGCGAGCTGGTGATCGCTGGCGAGCTGGTGATCGCTGGCGAGCAGAAGGTCGACGCGTGTCCTGTGAGAGGATAGGTTCACGAGCAGGAACGGGAAGATCGCTGGCGCGTTGGCGAACATGTGTTTCTGACACACGATGGTGAGCAGGGAGTTCAGCAGGAACTAAAGGGTGGTCAGAGACCGCAGGGCGATGGTCCTCAAATGAGCGCTGACGCTCGGAAGAGAGCTGACGAGCAGGAGAGCGCTGGCGAGGGGGGCGAACCTCAGGAGAGAGCCGACGAGCAGGTGAGCGTCGGCGAGCAGGAGAGTCTTGGCGAGCAGGAGAGCGCTTGTGCGCTGGCCCTGCTCGCGTAAGGGAAGAATCCCTTAGCCCCGAAGGGAACGTTGCCCGTCGGGTGACGAGTTCTCCAGAAGGCGAAGATCCGGCAGGAGATGGAGAGCGGTCCGCAGAGAGGTTCAAGGAGGGCGGAGTAGTCGGTTGAGGCTGACGAGGAGAGTCCCCCCCGGAGGACGAAGACCCAAAAAGGCGCCTCTTAGTCCCCCTGTAAGGGGAAGGGAGGCCCTTGTGGCGTAGAGGGCGGTGAGCCTTACGGCGGAGGCGGCCTCGGGGGAGATCATCGGGACCATCGGTCCTCCGAAGGGGAGTCTCCTTCAAAACACTTCCCTCAGAAGGAAGCTGGGCAGCAGTCGAGACCGAAGGACTCACTTCCCCCTTCGAAGGATGCACGGAAGGAGGAGGAGAGCCTAGAGCACCATCACCAGCAACAGCACCTGCGTCGGAAGGCCCAGCCACGTCGGAGGCCTCTGTCACCACGACGTCGACAATAGACAGAGGGTCTACCTCCGCTACCACCGGCGACTGTTTAACAGCGGCCCCCAACGAGACAAGGTCAATAAGAGCGACCCTGGAGGGCAAGCCCTTAAGCCCCAGGGACGACCAAATCTGCAACAGATCATCACTGGATAAAGTATTATTATCAATAACCTCCCCCGGAGGAGGAGGGGGAACCGCCTCGCTATGGGAGGCGACGCCCTCTCCCCCCACCGAAGGTAGGGAAACAGAACAAGGGCCTGCGCTCCCACTCGGACGACTCTCCTTAGGAGGCGGACGAGGGGGAGCTTCGGAGGAGGTTTGGGCGGCGGAAGAAGAGTCCCGAGAACCTTCCTCCTTCAAGGCTAACCCCGGAGGAGAACGGTCTCTCTTGGACTTCTTCTTACGCCGACGGCCAAACCTCTCCCACTGGGAGGCAGACCACTCCCTACACTCACGGCACATGTTATCCTGGTCGCACCGTCGGCCCCGACATTGAGGGCAGAGGGTGTGAGGATCCGTACTCACGTCCGACATGAAAGTCCCACAAGGACGGCCGGCCGGCAACTCCAGGGCATGTCCGCATATTAAATAAAAGAAAATAACTGAAGGTCAACTTCCAACCAATCACACAAGCTGTAAAGAAAAAGAAGAAAATTAAAGGCTGTCAGCGAAGGCGATGAACAGACACGTCTGATCACCGCCGAGCCAAAAGTGAAGTGAAGCAAGTCACCGGTGTGTGGAGGGGGGAGGGGTAGCAAGCTACCCTTCCCCACCCCCCGCTAACTAGCGCGGGGGTAATTAACCCTCGTTAAAAACTATTGGCTCGTCATTTCAGCTGCGCTAAAAGTAAACCCTTTGTAAATAGCGTGGTTTGTATTTCGGTTACGGAACAACTACAGAATAAGAAAATAACATGAGCCAGAGGATGCTGACAAGGCCAGTACAAATAATATGACATCTGATAAAGTTATGACCACACTGAGATGATGTAAGAAGATGAATGCTTCAAGGCTATATAGAAAGATGATCATTTCACAAATCTGCTTGGGAACCAGTCGCTCGAGTTAATCAGAATATGGTAGGACAAAAAGTGGTATGATGAAGCAAGAAGGAAAGGACTATTGTAAACAAATTAAATAGATTTAAGTGTTAAAACAGAGTAAGATTCAACATTCCAAGAGTTTATTCATAACAATTTGAGTGCGAGCCAGGGAAAAAACAAGAACTCAGCCAGTGACAGCTTTGCCCCAAAAGAAAACAGTAACTTCTAGATATGAGATTTGACCTTGAACGCAGGGTATGAAGCAGCTGAGGGCAGTGATTTCCTTTTAGTAAAATGATATTTTGATTATAAAATAAATTTTTGAATATACTTACCCGGTGAATATATAATAGCTGACGTCTCCGACGGCTCGACAGATTCCAAAAACTCGCGAGCGATCGCCGTGAAGGTTGCGGGTGTGCCCACCAGCGCCGACTATCGGCCAGATACCGCATATACTTGTAAACATCTCCAGTTCTTCTCAGTCCCCTAGGTCTCTATCGGGGAGGAAGGGAGGGCCTTTAATTTATATATTCACCGGGTAAGTATATTCAAAAATTTATTTTATAATCAAAATATAATTTTTAAATATTAAACTTAGCCGGTGAATATATAATAGCTGATTCACACCCATGGTGGTGGGTAGAGACCAGTATTAATACAATAAAGGCGTATATGCTCAAGAGTTTTTGACAATTATTCAAAAAACAGACTTAAGTATAGGTACCTGGTAAGGAAGCAGACTCTGATTATTACTCTGCCTCATTAGTCCGCTTTCCTCACGAAGCCCAGCCATCCTCTCAGGATGCTGAAAGACTCCCAGGAGCTGTTATATCCAGGGCGAACACCCCTATAACAGGACCTCATCAATACCCTTAATCTGGGCGCTCTCAAGAAACAACATTTGACCACCCGCCAAATCAAAAAGGATGCGAAAGACTTCCTAGTCTTCCGTACAACCCAAGACAAGATTAAAAACATTTCAAGAGAAGATTAAAAGGATATTGGGATTAAGGGAATGTAGTGGTAGAACCCTCACCCACTACTGCACTCGCTGCAACGAATGGACCCAGGGTGTAGCAGTCCTCATAAAGAGTCTGGACGTCTTTTAAGTAAAAATGAAGCGAACACCGACTTGCTCTTCCAAAAGGTCGCATCCATAATACTTCGAAGAGACCTGTTTTGCTTGAAGGCACCGAAGTCGCTATCGCTCTCACTTCGTGCGTCTTGACCTTAAGCAAACAACGATCTTTCTCATTTAAATGAGAATGTGCCTCCCGGATTAAAAGTCTAATAAAGTACGATAACGCATTTTTAGACATGGGCAATGAGGGCTTCTTAATGGAGCACCATAAGGCCTCAGAACCACCTCGTAATGGTTTAGTTCGAGCTAAGTAAAACTTCAGAGCTCTAACGGGGCACAGCACTCTTTCAACTTCGTTACCTACGATTTCTGACAGACTAGGTACAGTATTTCAAAAGATTTAGGCCAAGGACGAGAAGGGAGTTCGTTCTTGGCCAAAAAACCAAGTTGAAGCGAACATGTAGCTTTATTTGTAGAGAAGCCGATGTTCTTACTAAAAGCATGGATCTCACTGACCCTTTTAGCCGAAGCCAAGCACACCAAAAAAAGCGTCTTGAGGGTGAGATCCTTCAGGTAGGCTGAATGCAATGGCTCAAACCTGTCTGACATTAGGAACCTTAGGACCACATCTAAGTTCCAAGCGGGAGTTGACATACGACGCTCCTTAGAGGTCTCGAAGGACTTAAGGAGATCTTGGAGATCCTTGTTATTTGACAGATCCAAGCCTCTATGTCTGAAAACAGACGCCAACATGCTCCTGTAGCCTTTAATAGTGGGAGCAGAGAGGGAGCGAACATTTCTCAGATGCAGGAGAAAGTCCGCAATTTGGGCTACAGAGGTACTGGAAGAGGAAATAGAGGAGGACTTGCACCAGTCTCTAAATACCTCCCATTTTGACTGATAGATCCTGATGGTAGAGGATCTTCTAGCCCTCGCAATCGCTCTAGCTGCCTCCTTCGAAAACCCTCGAGCTCAAGAGAGTCTTTCGATAGACTGAAGGCAGTTAGACGAAGCGTGGGGAGGCTTTGATAAAATCTCTTTACGTGAGGCTGTCGCAAGAGATCCATCCGTAACGGCAGACTTCTTGGAACATCTACCAGCCAAAGAAGTACCTCTGTGAACCACTCTCTCGCGGGCCAGAGTGGAGCAACCAATGTCAACCTGGTCCCTTCGTGAGAGGTGAACTTCTGCAGCACCTTGTCTAGGATCTTGAAAGGTGGAAAGGCATAAACGTCCAGGTGAGACCAGTCCAGCAGGAAAGCGTCTATGTGGGCTGCCTCTGGATCTGGAACTGGAAAACAGTAAGTCGAGAGCCTCTTTGTCAGAGAAGTCGCAAAAAGATCTATGGTGGGTTGACCCCATGTCATCCATAGCTTCTCGCACACAGTCTTATGCAACGTCCACTCCATGGAGATGACTTGTCCTATTCTGCTGAGGTAGTCCGCCAAGACATTCATTTTTCCTTGCACAAATCTCGCCAAAAGAGAGATGTTACTTGCCTTAAATGGAGTTCCTTCTGATCCGTGGATCAAAGACCCGAGCATTCCAGACTGTCCAGTGGAGCTCCCTAACCCAAAACCGAAGCATCTGAATACAACACATGGTTTGGGTTCTTGATCGCAAGAGAAAGACCTTCTCGAAGTCTGATGTTGCTGTCCCACCAAGTCAGACATGTCTAGACTGGGTTGGAGATTGGGAAAGAGATACTCTCTAAGCCCTTCTCCTTGTTCCAATGGTTTAGGTGAAATTGGAGAGGGCATAGGTTGAGTCTCCTCAGAGAGATAAACTACTCCAGCGATGAAAGAGTTCCCACGAGACTAGTTCAAACTCTTACAGAGCAACTGTTTTCCTCTTGCAAGTGAAGGACTTTTAACAGAGCTTGTTCCATTCTTGTGGGAGACGAAAAGGCCCAAAAAATCAGACACTGTATCTCCATTCCCAAATAAAAGAATAGTCTGGGATGGGGTACTGTAAGTTACGACTTCTCTACGTTCACTATGAGACCTAGCTCCTTGGTTAGGTCTAATATCCATTAGAGGCTCTCCAGACAGTGATATAATGACGACGCCCTGATTAGCCAGTCGTCAAAATAAAAAGGAGGCTCTGAATCCTCAAAAAATGTAGAAAGCTTGCTACATTTTGCAAGGGCCTTGTAAAAACAAGAGGAGCAGGAATGAGGCCGAAGTACAGTGCTCGACATTGGTACATTACTTTCCCGTCCACAAACCTCAGATGTTGTTGAAAGTTTGGATGAATCGGGATGTGGAAGTATGCATCCTGAAGGTCGAGAGAGACCATCCAGTCGCCTTCCCTTACTGCTGCCAAGACAGATTTGGTAGTCTTCATCGTGAAGTTTGTCTTGACAATGAACACATTGAGCGCACTTACATCTTAAGTACTCCTGCAGTGAACGTGGCTGCCAGATCATTGGAGCCATCCCTGATAGCTTTGTTCCTGCAGTGAACGTGGCTGTCAGGTCATTGGAGCCATCCCTGATAGCCCTGTTCATGCATGACATAATTGTACAGCAAAACATTGACAGCTGGAGAGACCTTCTGACTTAAGGCTCCCAGGGACCAACCAACAAATAAAAACTTCAAACGCTCAAAAAAACTCCTAACAGGAGATGGTCTAGCTCTGAAGCCAACCATAAAATCTTGGAGCGTCTCATGGCCAGGCAACGGGGAGAGTCTATGAGGCTTGAGAAGTCTCCCTGGGCAGAGGCAGGAACTCCCAAGCCGAGAACTTCTCCCGTATCATACCAGACGCTCGCTCTAGAAGCCAGTTTAAAAGGAGGGAAAGCAAAGGCTGTCTCCCCCAAACTCCTCCTGGTGATCAACCAGTCGCCTAGCAAACGTAAAGCTCTCTTAGAAGAGCGAGAGAGCACTAGCTTAGAAAACGACGGCTTCGAAGTAGCTAGGCCTAGCGTAAACGCTGACGAAGGCGAACGAGGAGCAGCAGTTACAAAATGGACCGGAAAAAGATCCTTAAAAATCAGCATGATTTTTTTTTTTTTTTTAAAGTCCATAGAGGTCTGAGCAGCTTTAGGCTCCTCTCCGTCTGACAAAGTCCCCAAAGGAATATCAGTAGGAGAAGGATCAGCAACTTCCTCATCTGAAGGAACCTCGTCCGACAATTGTCTAGTCTCATGAAAAGGAGAGACCTGCCGTGGCGGCAATGCTTGACAGGCAATGTCAACAAGCAAAGGAGCAGCAGTAGCAGTAGAGGAAGAGACGTACGCTGCTGAAAGGACTGAAAACCTTGTGACTGTCCAACAACAACAACAGGAGTTGATGGACGCTCGACGTCACGTCGGAACTGCATTGACTGCCTAGACTGAGCAGTTAAAACAACCTTCGACTGCGGTGATTGACGCTCAACGTCAAGTCGAGGCAACTGAGCTGGTTGGCAAACGTCCTGAACGTCAACACGAGACTGCGGCAGCGGCTGAACGTCAACACGAGACTGCGGCAGCGGCTGAACGTCAACACGAGACTGCGGCAGCGGCTGAACGTCAACACGAGACTGCGGCAGCGGCTGAAAGTCAACACGAGACTGCAGCGAGGGAGGATCCATGTCACGTGACTGACGTGAAAAACTCCTGACATCACGTTTCAAAGTACAAGAAACGTCAGCACTAACGTCAAACGGACAAGTAAATGCTCGTTTGGGCGGTTGACGGCCAGAGTCTCGTTTAGCGTAACGGCGACTCGAAAGCGAAGGTTCATCGTGAACCTGCTCAACGTCATACTTCTCCATAAGGGAGGCAAGCTTAGTCTGCATGTCCTGCAGGACAACCCATTTAGGATCAACGGGAGTCGGAACGGGCCGAGACGACGGTAACGTCTGTGTTGGCAAAACATTGCCTTTACCGCGACCCTCGGACCCCGTGTTACGCTTGCGTTTAATAGGCGAACAGTCTTCCGACGACTGCAAAGGGTCAGAGCTGTCCCCATGGCTACAGCCAGGACGCTGGACCTGTCCTGAAGGGACTGACTTTCGCTTAAAGGGTCTAGAAACCTTGCGCCAAGGTTTCTTTTGCGAAAAGTCTTTGGATGACGAGGAGAAACTTCGTCTCTCCTGTCTTATGGCAAGGACGTGCTTGCCGAGCAACGTCTGATACCTTTGAGGGAACGTCTGTTCGTTGGTTTACACTCCTCACTCCCTTAGGTCCTACGACATTCCTTCTCCCTGGTGCAGGGGAGCCTGAAAGAGGTCTCGGACTAGGCAAGTGACAAGCACGAACAAAAGAACACTCCGCAACACAGCACATGTTTTCTAGCACTCACTTCACTGATATTGTATTTTTCAATAATTTCACATTAGGCATGAATAAAACTGATATCTACCTGAAGCACGCAATTCTCCCTTACATCAAAAGGTTATAATTGTGAAATGAGTCGTATAATGTAAGCACATTAGTACAAAATGAAACACACATGCAAAAATAAAAAAACATACATATATATCAAATAAAACGGAAATATATAAAGTTAAAAAGGATCAGTGACTGGGGAGGAGACTAAACACTAGTTCACTAAAGACTACGTTTTCAATCTCTCACCGTAAGCGCCTTGGGACGAGAATAAAAACTAAAAACGTTTTATCCTTTCTCCCCGTACATAGACTTGGGACGAGAGTAAAAAAAACTGAATCGAGAACAACGTTATTCGCTCCCAAACTCCTTACTTGGGATGAGAATAAAGATCGGATCGTTCTCTCTTTCTCTCTCTTGTCACACATAAGAGAATTGCCCACTCACCCTTCGTCAATAAACAGGTTATTTGACCAAAGGAAAAAACTGAAAGGACTAAGAAATTGAAAATTAACAAGTTCCTTTAAATTAGTATTTAAAACACTTCAGTTTGAAAGAAGAATGAACAAAACGTCAAAATCGATTTACTCTTTCTGCAAAGTGAAACCGTGATTCTCTCTTTCTATCGTAACGATAGAGCGCAAACTGCGTAGCATAAATAAACCAAACGTTAGTTCATCTTTGAAAAAAACAGCACGAAGACTATTCAAAGAATATATTTCTTAAAATATTTTCCAAAAAATATTAATTTCATAACTCTTACAGAGCAAATGATTTAAACTTAACGAAAATAAAAGTTGAATGGGCTCAACGTTGTTTAACTTCGGTTTCCAAGTTAGGACCGCCTACATCTCGGACTAGGGGAGGAATAGGTAAGGGCCGCATATAAACAAAACATAAAATTTATCTTGATGTTTAGTATAAATGGAAAGCTAATCGAAGAGGCCTAATAAAGGCGGGTGAGATATAAAATATATAGAGGAAAATATAAAATTATCAACAATAATTTATAACGTGATAAAATAATTACTAAAAGCCTTAAACACACTTCCGTACACTGAGGGAAGGGTCGGCCATCTTTACTCTATGGAAAAACCAGCGATAAAAAAGCAAGGGCAAAACACTTTTCCTCTCCTTTCAAAAGCATTTCTTTTGAAGATAGTATTGAATAATCCAACACGGCGAAAGCAATAAAACCAAAACCAAGTACTTCACCAATTCGGTAGAAAACTCGAGGTCATAAAGCGAGTGGAATCAACTTGTCGATGAAACCGACAGAGAAGAACTGGAGATGTTTACAAGTATATGCGGTATCTGGCCGATAGTCGGCGCTGGTGGGCACACCCGCAACCTTCACGGCGGTCGCTCGCGAGTTTTTGGAATCTGTCGAGCCGTCGGAGACGTCAGCTATTATATATTCACCGGCTAAGTTTAATATTTAAAATTGTTGATTCAGTAGTATGTTTCAGCCAAAACAGAGTTCATCACTTGATAAGGAAATGTACTCTCCTCTCTTGAGACTGACCTCCTCACTCAACACTATGTGGCTTTGATACCAGTAACTACAAAACCTAGAGAAAGCCTAACTGATAATTTTGATAGAGAAGCCTACGTAGGAGTTAGGCTTCAAACATTTCCCTTTTACTACTTGACATACGACCAATATATTTAATAAAGCATAGCATGTCTCAAGAGATAAACAGGAAGAGTAAGAATACAGTAGTATTAGATATATTGGAGTAACTAAACCTTCAGCATTTACAGAACTACTTGTGTAGAAGAAAAGCAAACTCAAACATGTACTATGTGCATGCAGACCTTAAGATGAGGCTGGGGGTGATAGATAGATATATATATATATATATATATATATATATATATATATATATATATATATATATATATATATATATACATATATATACATACTGTATATATATATATATATATATACATATATATACATACTGTATATATATATAACCACATTTACCAATAAATTTCACAGTTAATCGGGATAAATGATACAATACAGCATCATTAACTTACCGAAGGTGGGGATTTTGCTTTTTTAGCTAAGGGTTCGTCATCAGACTCGCTATCAGAATCCGAGGACAATGGCTCAAGTGCGCTAGCTTGTTTCTTCGCAGAAGCAGGTCTTTTTGCTGCAGGTTTCTTGGCAGGGGTCTTCTTAGCAGGAGTCTTCTTTTTCGCTGGAGTCTTCTTTCGCTTTTTAGTAGGCTCTTCTTCCTTCTCTTCCTCCTCATCTTCTCCCTCGTCAGAACTTAAGCTTTCATCATCATCGCCAAGTGATTCACCGGAAGTATTCTTAGATTGGTTTTGGTCTTTCCTCGGTCGCCCTCTTCCTTTACTTCCCGGAGGTCCAGTAGGTCCTTTACTTTGCTGAAGTACAGTAAGCAATTGAGTTTCAATTACAATACATATTCAAGTAAATTTTAAAATGAAATTACTTATACAGTACAATATTGAGAAGAATTTAAACAGTATATAGACAAGTAATCTTTAAAATGAAATTATGTATAATACTATGGAAATTTCTTAAATTTTGGTAAATGTGCACTTCATAGTTCTTTACAATACTGTACCTTTATTTTTGGAGGTTTTCTTCCCATATCTTTAGGCTCCAACATGAAATCCAAAAGTCTTTCAATGACCTCACTTTTAGAACCACTTACTTCCACTCCTAGGATCTTTAGGATTTTCATAATTTCAGCCTTCACAACTCTGAAATCATTAGAGAACTGTTAAAATCTCACTGACAATATGCTTGGGGCCAAAAAAAAATAATCGTAGAAAGCTCAAGAAATCAGACTGCAAGAACATCCAATAAAAAAGAAGCCATGTTCACACCGCTTCAAAGCATCACTACAGCTTTCCAGACTTAACATTAACAATAGTAAAAGAATTAAATTCTTTACAATAAAAAGCTTGAGACTTCTAGACATAATAAGCCCCAACTTTGAAGTGTCATAAGCCATCATGTTGTCTCCTACGTTAACCAGTCACAATACATCCCTTTAAAGCGATTATAAGTTAGTGTTGTTTGAAATTTCTAAGGTGATGTATTTTGATTACTGCTAATGTGGGAGACCTAAGTGATTGGTTATGACGTCATCAGGGGAGGGGCCTATTTCGACAAGTGTCTTAGCAGCGACTATAGGCTCCTAAATTATCACGGTGTAAGAGATATTCAATAACATAATCTACAGGGATAAAGTTAATTATCTGCACAGGATAACACAAAATAGTTGCAAAATCCTAATTAACCACTAGGTACTCAATTTAGTATTTCAAGTAGAGTAATGTTGACTATCACATAAATGGTCTCAGATTGCAATAGAGTACACTTACTCCACACTAATAAAATTTGAAATTAAAATGAAAAGAAATGACTTATCTTCTACAGAACACATGTCACATGAAAAACACTTACTTTTCTACACTATATGATTTTGTCTCAAACTTTCTATCATCTTTGGTAAAGGCAAAACCATTAAATTTTCTTAAATTTTTCTTTATTTCTGAACCACTTCCAGGTCGACCATAAGCCACTCTATGCAGTACTTTCAAGTCATCAGGATGTGTTTTCTGAAAAATAAAAATAGTTTTGCAAACAATTTAACAAATGAAATCAATAAAGGTTTAAATGAGGTTGAAAAAATGGTAATAAATGCCATATCACACTCTTATGATATAACTATAAAGACTGAGAACAGTTCTGATTCTTTGTAAACATGGTTTAATCGATGTACTGACTTTTCAATAGCTTTCCATTAAAATCCATAAAATAATAATGCACTTACTGTTAACATATAATCAATATAAGGTATGTCTCCCAAAGCTGTACCGGTTCCTTCGAACTTTAATTCCTCTTTCTTTTCTTCTTGTATAAAGCGTTCCACTTTTTTTCGGTCACGCTTGCCGCTCATTTCTAGAGGTTGGTCATACAATGGTACTCCTGAAATGTAGGCTGTTGTAAGTATTATACAATACAGTCTGGAATATATGAGAGAGAGAGAGAGAGAGAGAGAGAGAGAGAGAGAGAGAGAGAGAGAGAGAGAGAGAGAGAGAGAGAGAGAGAGAGAGAGAGAGAATATTATTTTCCTTTTGGAAAGATAATATACGTCTATATAGATATCTTCAATTGCAATTTTGCAAATCAAATTCCACTGATATAGAACGCTCGGTAATTACAGAACAGCTAGTATGTTGAGAGAGAGAGAGAGAGAGAGAGAGAGAGAGAGAGAGAGAGAGAGAGAGAGAGAGAGAGAGAGAGAAATATCACCTACAAAACTAAGAGCAGAAGTTGATTGAGACAAAAAGTAGGTCCTGTACATATATTTAGAATAAAAATAATTTACAATAAAATCGAAAGAGATCCATTAAAACCCATAATCAGAAATATTCCTTAACTCTAGGGTTATCAACCCTGTAGTTTATTTCTCAACCATACAGAAGTTTTTCCTAGATAAGACCTGAATAGTGATAAACTGCCTCTTATAAATAAAAAAAAAAAAAAAAAGGTTAGAATAAGTGAATACCAAATCTTGATAGATCAGGGAAGGGAAAGGATTTATGCAGTTGGGCTACGTAACCTGGCCAGGGGTCTGCAAGAACATTCAGGTAAAAGTTGAAGGGGGCTGGACTGCATGATTGAAGACAGGAAACGGGAACACATTAACGTAGAAGGATAGCATCTCAAGGGCGAAGAAACTTGACAAATATGCCACTAACCCTAAAAGGAAACAGGGTAAGAAAACTATCAAAGAAATATACCACCTGAATAAGCCAGTTTTTTCATAATTAAGGAAAAATAGTGCAACGAAGTGAATACCAAATCTTGATAGAACAGGGAAGGGAAACTGTCCCCAAACTAAGCTACCTGGCTAATTTCACTTGCCTTTCTCTGGGGTTTTAGTTTCGTCTGGAACGCTTGCTTCTACCTTAGGCTTAGGCTTAGGCTTTTGTGCCTCTTTCTTTTCATCAGTATCCATCTTTTCAGGGGAATCGGGTTCTTCCGATTGTGGTGCTTCTTTTTCTTCTTCTTCGTCTTCATCATCATCATCTTCATCATCATCTTCATCTTTCTGTTCATCATCTTTATTATCATTTGTCACCTCTTCTACCTTTTCGTCGGGCTTCTCATCTTCAACACCATCAGTTTTAATTGCCTCTGGGGAGGGCTGCAAAAGGAAAAGATCTTTGTGAAAATATTGTACATGCAATATGTTAAGAGGACAAACTGAATCCTTCATACAATATACGCAAACATGAGCAACTTGTCAAACAATGCTACGAGATTACTAAGGGGTTCCAAAACCCATTTATGGCTCACCTACAATCTGTGACAATTGTCTTTTATTGTGAACCGTAAAATTATTCTTGATATAGCGCTGATTTGATGTCTACAGATAAACCAACATAAATATTTTTAAAAGGAACTCAGTAAATCTTTAATATTTTTCCCTTTCAAACATACATTAGGTATTCTAAAATCATGCATTACTGTATTTTTTAAAGAGCAATTTAATATTAGATGTTGAAATATTTTCTTCTAACAGTATATAGTAACTTAAAGTGCCAAATACAAAAATACTGCACTCTACACTACACTATATCTTGAATTCCATAGCTGGACGAGTGTACGGTCTGAAAACTATACCACAATACTCAGAAAGTAAAGCAACTAAGCCCTCCATCAATAAAGGGGTTAGGGAGCAGAGGAACTTACGATGAGCGTAAACCCGCGTAACATTGGTGCCCTAGACCAAGTCAACACACAACCACAGCCTACATGTGGTTACTAAAACCCTAAATAACAATAATTTAAACTACATTGCTTTCACATGGTTTGTTATCACAGTATTGTTTATATTTCTTTACAAAGCTAATTATATAAAGCATTACTAACACTGCTTTAATACATGGTAAGACGAGTTGTAACGCCAAGTCGTTGCTTCGCCACCCTTCATATGAATAACAAAGAAATACCACAATAACTGACTAACAACAATCATTGATACAGTAATATACAAGTATACAGTAGTAACACTACACTTCTGCTCAATTAACTCCAAGTGTGAGGACATCACTAAGTGATTGGTGTCTGCGAAGTTTACTCAAAACCCTACCAGATCATCACAATACATAGCCTGTAACTACATACAGTACTATATTTCATATACCATAGTTTAAAGTCACTGTTAGTAGTTCTTTGTGAATGAATGTATGAATACTCCAACGATAAAATAAGATTCAGTATTGAAAACGAAGTGTCCATGGATACTTGCTCCTACGTACACAATATGCAACAAATCCTTATGTAGCTTTACACTTATTGCTTGACAAATACTTGTGGAAGATGCTATAGTGACATGATGAAGGACACTGGGAGTGTGAGACAGACAGCCAGAAAAGCACCATTGCAGGGAGGGAAATGGCGCAAAGACGCGAGGGTAGTTTGTAAACGTTAGGCTACGCACAGCAGTCCTAACTAAAGGGATCTGCTATTTGAAACTTTAACAGGTATTTAAAATATGCACTTTCAATATGTTGAATATCAAAATTGCAATAATGCAGGGTACCTTAACCTCAGAATCAAGATATGATGGGGGAGGCCAGGAGTCTCACATGGCCTTTGGGTCAGTTGGACAGAGGAGGACCTGGATATAGAGCGTATTCGATTACTTTCCTTATCCAGGAGGAAATAGTATTCCTCGTGACCCTCCTCTTGACCTTCCCTGTGCTGACAAAAAGTGCTCGTACATGGGGGCGAGCTTTTTAAGTAACACTGGACATAATAACAGTTGGTCTGGATCTTCAATTACAGAACGAAGACTCTATTCGAAATGGGCCAAACCTAGAGTCCGTCACACCCAGATTTTGAGTCTTAGCTACAAACTCAGGGACGAAGTTAAGGATTACTTCCCCCATCTCCTCGAGTGGGAGACATCAGCAGATAGACCATGAAGTTCGCTGACACTCTTGGCCGAAGCCAAAGCGAGCAGGAACACAGTCTTCCACGTGAGGTGGCGATCTGAGGCCTGTCGTAGTGGCTCATAGGGGAAGCCCTTCAGAGACCTGAGGACCCGAACCATGTTCCAAGGGGGAGTTCTTAGCTCTGCCTGGGGGCAAGTAAGCTCGTAACTGCATATGAGCAAAGAAAGTTCCAACGAGGAGGAAACATCGACTCCTTTCAGTCTAAAGGCGAGACTCAAGGCTGAGCGGTAGCCTTTGACTGCCGAGACCGAGAGAAGCTTTTCTTCCCGAAGGTATACAAGAAACTCCGTTATGGTTGGAACAGAGGCATCGAGGGGAGAGATACCCCTTCCACGACACCAACCACAGAAAACTGACCACTTCGCCTGGTAGACTGCCTCTGTGGATCTCCTGAGGTGTCCAGCAATTCTTTTCGCAACCGGTTGCGAAAAGCCTCTCGGTGTGAGGTGGTGCTGGATAGTCTCCAGGCATGAAGTCGAAGCGAGGCTACGGCTCTGTGAAAGATGTTGGCATGTGGTTGTTTGAGGAGGAAGCTCCCTCGGGATCTCCGTGAGGAGATGCAGAAGGTCCGGGAACCATTCTGCGTGATGCCATAGCGGAGCTATGAGGGTCATTTGCAAATTGTTGCTTGCTCGTACCTGGTTGAGGACTTTTTTCTCAACAGACAGAACGGGGGAAACGCGTAAGCGTCCAGGTTTATCCACCATTGTTGAAAAGCATCTTGCTAAAGAGCTTGGGGATCCGGGACTGAGGAGCAGTACAACGGGAGCCTGAAATTCAGGGCCATTGCGAACAGATCCACAGTCGGGGAACCCCACAAAGTCTTTGTTGGCTATAAGAGGATTCAAAGACCACTCGGTGCCAACTATCTGAGTTGCTCTGCTCAGCTTGTCTGCTAGCACATTCCGTGAAGCGAGCTGATAGGGTCACCGAGTTGACTGCTGCCCATCTGAGTATCTCTACTGCAAGATAGCACAGCTGCTGCGAAAAGGTACGCCCTATTTGCTTAGATAAGCTACTACCGTGGTGTTGTCGCTCATCAGCACCACGGAGTGCCCCGCCAGGACCTGGTGGAACTCTTCTGAGGGCCAGAAAGGCTGCCCTCATCTCTCAAGAGATTTATGTGCGGGTACCTTTCTGATTCGGACCATTGGCCGGAGATGTAATGGTGCAGCACATGAGTCCCCCCACCCTTCTTTTGATGCATCCGAAAACAGCATCAATTCCGGAGGAGAGATGAGAAGATCGACCCCTTTGCAGAGGTTCGGCTCCGCCAGCCACCACCTGAGGTCCGACTGTTCCTCTAGCCCTATGCGGACTAGGTGATCAAGGGAATCGGAGTGCTGGTTCCACTGGGATTTTAGTCGCCACTGGAGGGATCTCATCCTGAGGCGACTGTTGGGGACCAGTCGGGTCAGGGAAGAGAGGTGACCGAGAGGGCGGAGCCAATAATGGGCCGGGAGCTCTTCCCGACTGAGGAAGACCTGTGCTATCTCCCTCAGTCTCTGGATCCTTTCGTCTGATGGAAACGCTTTGTGCCTTAGGGTGTCTAATCGCATGCCTAGGTATACCAGTTCTTGAGAGGGGAGCAGTTGAGACTTCTCAAAGTTTACCACAATCCCCAGATCCTGGCAAAAACTTTAGAAGCTCGTCTCGGTGGCAGAGAAGGGCCGCCTCCGAGTCTGCCAGAATCAGCCAGTCGTCCAAGTATCTCAGGAGACGGATGCCGACTCTGTGAGCCCAAGATGATACTAGGGCGAATACTCTCGTGAATACCTGGGGTGCTGTGGAAAGACCGAAACACAGTAACCTGAAATGGTAATGCTTCCAATTGAACATGAATCTCAGATACTTCCTGGAAGACGGGTGAATTGGGATCTGGAAGTATGCTTCCTTCAGATCTAGAGTGCACATGAAGTCCTGGGGTCTTATCGCTTGTCTGATGTGTCGGCCGTCTCCATCCTGAAAGGTGTCTGTTTGACAAACCTGTTCAGGGCCGAGAGGTAGATGACTGGTCTCCAGCCTCCAGACGCCTTTTTCACAAGAAAGAGTCGACTGTAGAAGCCTGGGGACCCGTCGAGGACCTCCTGGAGAGCGTCCTTCTCCAACATGGACTGGACTTCTGCCCTGAGGGCAAACTCCTGAGCGGATCCCTTCGCACAGGAGTTCAATGGAATCGGCACTCGAGTCAGTGGAGGGAGAGAAAGCGTGACCGGGATGCGATACCCTGAACGAATCACCCCGACCGCCCAGGGTTCGGCCCTGTGGTAAAGCCACCTCTGCCAGCGGCTTTGCAGACAAATGCGACCGGCCTTGGCCAGATTCCTATCTTACCCTTTCCTCTACGGAAGGACTTTTTGCTGTGAAAGGCCTGCTTTGCACCCTTTCTACCCTGCTATTTTGGGTCTCTAGCCCTTTTTTACTGCAGGTTCTGCTGTACTTTCCGCTGTGGCTGAGAGGGATAAGGTCTAGCTGTTAAGACCTTTTGGATGAGGGAGTCCTGACTGGACTTCCTCCACCTCTCTGCCACCTGCTCGGCATCCTCGGGATGGAACAAAGAATTGCCCTCGAAAGGAGCATTTCTCAGACTCGCTACTTCGGCCTCAGGGAGATGTCTATGGAGCTTGCCTATGACAGCATCTCTCCTCTTCAGGATAGTGTTGGCCCAAAGGTTCACTACCTGATGAGAGAGAAACTCGATGGCCCGAGTGCCGGACAAAAGGAAAGTCTCCAAAGACTTCCTGGAGGACTCCCGAGACAGGTCTTTAGACCGCATCAGTTGTCCTAAGGATCCTAACCAGAAATTCAGCCACGAAGTAGCCTGCATGGCGTACTTCGCCACCTTTTCCTGGTTTAGGATTTCAGAGGACAAAAAGGAGACAGGAAGTCCCATAAGTTTCTCGAAGGGGGTGGCCTTCGAGAGTGCCTCTATAGTGGTCGAGAGGCAGCGTTGGAAGAGATTCTCCGAGGATCTCGTAGTACCTCCTCTGAAACACATACAGAGGAGGTAAGGGCTTGGAGGACGAGTAAGAGCGGAGAGAAGAGGTGGAATCAGTTGCCTGGGACACAGCCTTCTGTTTGGCACTCTTCAAGCCCTTTGACCAGGGCAAAGCTACACTGGTCCTATGAGGTTTCTGAGTGCCATAGAACTGGTCAAGGACCATTTCTTTTCCATCTAGAGAGGCTGCCGATGGATCTGGAAGTCCATCGATGGAACGGATGCAGGCTAGGACCTGCCAGAAGGCGTGTTCAGACTCCTTCCTCTCATCCTCTGTAAGCTTAGGGCTAGCGGTCGCTGGCAGAGCGTCGTCCTCGAGATTGCTCTCATCCATAGGAGCCCGGCGTGGGTCAAAGTCGTCAACTGTATAGACTGGGGATAAGGAGACTACAAGGAAGGTGCTTGCTTCTGGGTGCCTGGGAGGCAGTGAGGAAAAAAGCCTGGCAAGGATTTGGGGATGGTGAACAAATCCTTCGGTTCGCTCCTACGAGGCCGGAGATCCTCTGTCCCCAAGGACCTAGAGGATTCCGTCGGCTTACGGGTGGAATGTAAGTCCATTGCCATACGGGGTGAATCCCGTCTGGTTGCAGGTCGTGCCTCATTAGACACTCTCCCAACTGATAAAGAAGGGAAGGAGTCTCCATAGTAAGTAACCCTATCCTCCTTGGGGGTTGAAGGAGGAATCCTTTTCCTTTCCCCCTTTGGCCTGGCCTGTGGAGTCTTGAACTGCGGGGGGCTACCCTGAGGTTCATGCCTAATCTCCTCCAGAGGTCTTCTGACCTCCTCCTAGAATCGGAGGGTGGAGAGGACCCCTGGGAAGAGAGAAGGCGACAAGGGAATCCTAGGTGTATCACCTAAGGACTGGGATCGGGGAACGACTCCCTTCATGGCTTGGCGCATTACATTAAATAAGTTGCTAAGCCACGGGGGTCACGGGCTCCTGTGGAACAAGGGGGAAGGTCCTTAAGAAAGCACTGCTCCCTGAGTTTAGGAACCTGGGCAGGTTCCCTAACCCTCTTATCTGATGGAGGCTTCCCTACAGGCAAGATAGGCACAGGCCTACCCTTAGGGATAGGATCTGGGCTCGGTCGAACAGGTGACCGTTGTCTCCGTTGAAGCCCAAGGGGCTCGTGAAACAGATTGAGCGCGCCAAGATGGTTGTGAGTTCTTGTGCCGAACTGTTGGTAGGCGGAAGGGAGCTCGCGTGCGCCTGGAGCGCATGAGGTTGTTCGCCGCGCATGGCAAGCAATAGACTGTTCGTGTATATGGCGTGCCATATGATGAACCTGCGTGCCATAATCGCCATTTTGTTTGCGCGCGCCAAGGCGTTCATGCTCGCCAACTTGGTCATGCGCGCAAGAGCTCTCAGGTTGTTGAGAGAACTCACCCGAAGGTTCATGATAGCTAGTGATGTGTGAGCGCGAACGATCAACACGCGAACGATCAACACAAGAGTTTAAAAACTCTGTCATAATAAGAATGACTCTGGTCACGAGAACCCGAAAGTTCAACGTGAACTGTGTTGCGCGAACTTGAAGTTGCAATGCAACGAGAAACCGGAGTTTCTCTGTCACAAAACACCGAAGTGCTAGCGCGACTAGAGTTACGAGAGCCCTAGGGTTCAGCGTAACGAGGAATCGAGGTTCCTCTGTCACGAGATCCCGAAGGATCGGCGTGACTGACGGTACGAGAACCTAGAGGTTCAACGTTACCGTCGTTACGAGAGCCCGAGGGTTCAGCTTAACAGAAACCCAAAGGTTTCAAGTCGCGAGAGCCCGAAGGTTCAGCACGATGGAGACCCAAAGGACTCCTGCTGTCATGAGAACCCGCGAGATCAACATGACTAGAGCCCGAAGACTCACGATTACGCCAGCCCGAAGGGTGATCGTTACGAGACACCAAAGGGTCAACGTGAGGAGAACCAGCAGGTTCAAAAAGACATCTCACAGCCAGAGGAGGAGAACCAGCAAGTTCAAAAAGACATCTCACAGCCAGAGGAGAACGCCCAGGGTGAAAAGGGGTTACCCACCCCTCCACTCTACGAACCTCAGGAGAGGAACGTACAACAGACTCCGCCCGAGGGGGAGACTGATTAAGATCAACAGATAAATCCTCCGCAGGGGAGGAAAATTCGCCCGAAGGAGAACTACTACTTATAACAAGGTTCTCTTTCCGCCACTGGAGGAGAACCTAAAGCGTAAGGAGATTGCCGATGCACAGAGGCAACCTTCTCTCGCGAACGAGGGGCAAGCCAGCCTTGGAGAGAGCCCTGCCATCGCCCCTGGTGGGTTAGCCAACTCCTCGGCATTGGAACCAGACCCAAGGTCTGGCAAGGAACAAGCGCTCCCTGGGGGATGAGAAGGAGCAGACTCACTAGGAGAGTTGTCATCCTCGTCTATCCCCCAGGGTTGACCTGCAGTCACAAGCCCTGCGCTACTGCTCGACCGTACCCCGGAAGGGCCTGGTCGAGGATCAGCTTCGGGTAGAGATTTGGGCATAGAAGAAGCAGAAGCCCCCGATTTCTTCGATTTCGAGGTAGACCCCGAAAGCGAAGATTCGCGTTTAGACTTCTTCTTACGCGCAAACCTCTCCCACTGGGAGGCAGGCCACTCCCTACACTCGAAACAAGTGTTGTCCCACGAACACAGAGTTCCCTGGCAAGCCAGGCATAAAGGATGTGGGTCTGTCTCCAAGGACCACATGAAGGTGCCGCAGCGGCGGCCCTCAATCCCAGGACATGTCCGCATAGTGGGACAATAACCATACACACAAAAGAAAAAGGAAAAGTAATAAAGTCAGGGCACTTTGTTAACGGGAGAGAGAGACGGCATGTCTACACTCTACCGAGCATAAAGTAAAAGTGGTTATTCAACCGACAGGTGTGAGTGAGCGGGGTAGCTAGTCTAAACCCCCCCCCCCCCCCGCTAACTAGCAGATGGGGTAATTATCCCTCACTAAAATTGTCTTGGCTAGTTTTCAGCATTGCCGAAAGTAATACCTTAATAAATAGCGAAGGTTTGTATGTGTCGGAACAATATATTTTATCAGCAACAGCAACCAGCTCAACCCATAGTCTTGTCAAAATACAGTGCCTCTGTGAGGGCTGACATTTTTTATTTAGTTCAATTATTTTCATTTCTTTTGGACTTATGTGACTTTAGTTGCATCGGCAACACCATAACATACTACAGTACAGTATATGTACTTCATGTTGTGAAGTGCCCAAAATGTGGTTTTGAATGCACTTTTTAATGAACACAGTGATGAAAATAGTTAACACAAGCTCAGTCTTTTAAAACTTTATCAAAATCCTATCGGAAAGTCGGTGCTCATTTTAAAGTGGCCGGAGATTACCTCCGGAAAGGGTAAAGCTTACCAGACTCTGGATGACCAGTGCCTCCTAAATATTCTGGAACCTCATATAAACTACAAACAGGAAATTAACATCTTTACAAGACTCAAGTTCCCTATCTATAGTGCCCTCAAGATTCTGACTAGCCTCATATGCTGACAGTAATAGTTTAAAGCAAAAGAAAACTGCACTAACATAATGTACGGTACCACTTGACAAATAGGTAGTGTAGAGATATTTTGTTAGATCTCTCTTAATCAATAGTGTAGTGTTTAAAGAACGTTTTTCATACTCGCTATCTTGTGTTCTTTGCATTTCTGACCATAATTATTAGGGCAAACCACCCGTTCATGAGTTTTTGGATCCCCATATATAAAGACCATCACGGGGACACCAGTGGGGAGACAGGGGTTTTTTGGGTGGGGAAATGCCAAAATGAGTGATTTGCAGCAATAATAACGGTCAGAAATACTAAACACAGGATAACCAGTTGGAAAAATATAAGGTCCATACAAATGGCTAAAAATCAAAGTACTGTATCATAATTCTCTACAATTCACTTCACGTCCTTCTAATGGTTTTCTACTCCAACATAGCTTGCTTCGCTCACTAACCAACACAATCGCAATGCTCCTATGTTCTGGCAAGCAGAGCATAGATGTGCTTTACACACTATCCCCTTGGGTCACTATTTTGGGGATATATTTCACTTTCACATGAGCAACAATAGCCATACACGTAACAGAGAGCATTTTCATCATAATCAATTGCCGACATATATCAAAATACACTAAATTTCAAAATAGATTGTACCTCCCTCTTAGAGACGTCTTTCTGTGATGGTAGTGAAACGACGTGAAGGGGAGGGTGAAAAAAAAAATTTGGCTGTTGTAAAAACAACATCCGGGAACTTGTGCACATTTGGAAACTTGCACAATAACTCACCATTAGTCTGTAAAATGTAAACGATGTACTCAAGTGAAAATACTTCACATTTTATTCAACCGACACGCAAGTTATTATGCCCCAGCCCCCATTAAACATAGAGAAAATGCCACACTAGCCAATACTCGTCCATTTCTTAAACAAATTCCAGGTTCACTATTAATTAAAGTATCATACATTAACCAATGCGGAGCCTTTGTAGGGTGACGGCCAGATCCCGTAGAAAACGGGAATATTCTGAACTGTGGCCATCGTTCTAAAATCGATTTTTGGCAGGAGAAGCTAACTTAAAAAACCCATCTAACCTATGCTAAAAGCCGTATCCTTACCCAGGGGAGGCTTCCCCCCCCCCCCCCCCCCCGGACCCCCCCCCCCCCTTACACAACAGTTTCCTTACCTACGAGTACGACGGGAGAAGCTAACTTAAAAAACCCCACCTAACCTATGCTAAAAGCCGTGTCCTAACCCAGGGAGCCTGCACACCCCCGGACCCCCCCCTTACACAACATATTTAAGATCCGTAGACCATTTCCTAACATTTTTATTCTATACAAGATAACAGTCGGAGCGATAATAAGCAAATTATGACGCTTGGCCGTAGCGCTACAAACTACCCACCAATGCTTGTTTTCATACTAA
>NC_090761.1:51753224-51760724 GCF_036898095.1 Palaemon carinicauda | reverse complement strand
AGCATGATGAAAAATAACCTAGAGAGGAAAGAAACCAAAGAAATAAATAAACTACAAGAGAAGTAAAAACATTAAAAAATAAGAATTTTGAGATCTTTAACATTAAATTAGATCTATCATATATAAAATATAAGAACTTCAAAATAACAAGAGGAAGCGAAACAAAGATAGAATTGTGTGCCCGAGAGTACCCTCAAGCAAGAGATCTCTAACCCAAGACAGTGGAAGATCATGGTACAGAGGCTAGAATAAGAAGAGCTTACTATCAATAAATATAAGAATGAATAAACAAAATGTTTAAAATTAAGTACTGCGGTGAAGTTTAAAGTAGCACAGATGATTGGCTGGTTCTGTGAATCAACATTAAATCTAATCAGAAGATATTGTCATAATGTTTTTATGTTGACCAGGCTGACATGAGTCTTTTTATAGTTTATATATGACATATCTGTTTTTGACGTTGTTAATAGTTTATATAGGACATATCTGTTTTGACGCTGTTACTGTTTTTAGAATGATTTATTGTTAATTTATTCTCATCATTTATTTATTTCCTTATTTCCTTTCCTCACTGGGCTATTTCTCCCTGTTGGAGCCCTTGGGCTTAAAGCATCTTGCTTTTCCAACTAGGGTTGTAGCTTGGCTAATAATAATAATAATAACGATTTTATTTTAGAAAAAAAGGGAGTATTTGTGAATACGATAGAGAGGAAAATTATAATACAAGATTTAAACCTATTAGGGTGCAGTTTGCTCTTTGGTCCTGCGTATATTCAAGAAAGAAAAGAAGCTGTAATAAAGGCAGTAACAGTGATAATTTTGTCTGTATTTATATCAAAGTGACACTAAAGTCCTGTAAAATGTCTGCTCATTGTGCATGGAAGTCATAACACATAGTGCTGTCTACATTGTTGGTGAGTCAACCGGAAAAGTGGCATTGGACCACTACATAACATAAAATGTAATCTTAAACGATCTGCATAGATGTTGAGTTTTAAAGATTTTAACTTCTTTTCAAGGCCACATAAGCATATAAAGTCTCTTTGCTCAATCACTCCTTAATGTTTTTACTTATTGGTCAGAAAATGAAAGGCTTTGTTATATAGTCACGCGACAGATACAGATACAGCAAGAGGTGCCATCAACTAAATTTGGGGAATTTTAGCCCCCGCTAAGAATACAAAAAAAAAAAAAAAAAAATGCTTGGATATCTTACTTAAATGGGTTGATATGATTATCAATGACATTTGCAAACACTTAGTGAAAATTAGTACCTCCCAGACACCTACTCATTTCTATATCAACTTTTCCACCTGGCTATCCCATCAAGATTGAATATAGCTTGTTCCTACATTTCTTCCTTACCACACTGGCCTGAAAAATCGCACAGTTAAAACTTGCAAGACTTGCATCGGAAAAAATTATGAGTCTAATTCTATGGTCAATCGTGATTCCGTTTCTCAACGCCTAAAACTGATCTGAATAATTGCAATCATGTTTCGACTGTTTCTCTGTTGGTTCTCTCTTCAAGTGTCAAATTATTCAAAAATTTCAATAAGTAGTGAAGGCTGTGAATCATGTACTCAGACAAGGAACAGTGCACAGGGCACACTTAAAATCAATTCATCAAATGTAGGCCGTCTCTCTCTCTCTCTCTCTCTCTCTCTCTCTCTCTCTCTCTCTCTCTCTCTCTCTCTCTCTCTCTCTCATCAGACTTCTTGTGAAAATATAAATCCTTTAGGTCCTGGTTTGAAGTCCTTTGGGACATATCTTATTAAAGAACTCAGACAAGGAACAGTGCACAGGGCACACTTAAAATCAATTCATCAAATGTAGGCCGTCTCTCTCTCTCTCTCTCTCTCTCTCTCTCTCTCTCTCTCTCTCTCTCTCTCTCTCTCGCTCATCAGACTTCTTGTGAAAAAATAAATCCTTTAGATCCTAGTTTGAAGTCCTTTGGGATATATCTTATTAAAGAAACAGATACCTTATTTTAATAACATCTCCGTAAGTATTGTTGGAGCATTCCAAGTCAAATTAAGTGCTGTATCTCTATCGAGCCACTGGGGACTTTAAATGTCAAAGACTACAAAGAGATTAAGCCATCAAAAATTCATATCCTGTCATGCAGCCAATGTTTCAAGGATCATAACAAGACTTTATATTATACATCCTCGCGACAAACTGTGCTTGCTACACGTTTCGACAGAAAATACGAACGATGCATAATGAGTTTTTCCTCTTGCTTGAGGGTACACTCGGGCACACTATCTATTTCTCTTCCTCTTGTCTTGTTAAAGTTTTTATAGTTTATAAAGTGATATTTATTTTAATATTGTTGCCCTTCTTAAAAGATTCATTTTTCCTTGTTTCCTTTCCTCACTGAGCTATTTTCCCTGTTGGAGCCCCCTGCCTAGTCCGTCGTCAACCTCAATTTTCGGATCAAATACTCCCTTATTAATAAGACATGCTACGACCGATGCACGATATTTTTATGGTTTTTAGCTCTGTGGTGCTTCATTTTACAGTGTCAAAAGAGATTTAGCAAAGAAAAAAAATAATTTATTACAGAGAGAGAGAGAGAGAGAGAGAGAGAGAGAGGAGAGAGAGAGAGAGAGAGAGAGAGAGAGAGAGAGAGAGATCATTCATATTTCTCTCTCTCTCTCTCACTAAATATCCTCTTTCGTTTTGGAAGCCTTATTGCATTTTCGAGATAATTTTCTTGGATTTTTCTTATCACCTTCTTTGTCTTTAGCTTTGGGACCCATGGTAATAAGAAAAAAGACAAAATAACACGAAAAAATAGGCACAAATACAACGAACTACACAACGACGTGTTAACGATGCAGCACCAACAAACAAACAGACCGAACGCCATCTATCGGCCGCCTATATAACTATCACTCATCGCATAATCGTATCTTAAATATTTCGTTGTATATCAAAGCAGAGAGAGAGAGAGAGAGAGAGAGAGAGAGAGAGAGAGAGAATCCGAAATCCTTATCTCTATTGTCTCAAGGGATAATGTTTTGTCTTGATCTAGTTTCAATTCTCTCTCTCTCTCTCTCTCTCTCTCTCTCTCTCTCTCCTCTCTCTCTCTCTCTCTCTCTCTCTCTCTCTCTCTGCCAATTTGTTCATTGTAATAGCAACTGTGATGCCAGATAAATGTTCAAATTGATTAATTTGATTAATTACTTCTAATTCACCAACTACCTGGAAATTCTTTAAGCGTAATATGATACGGCAAATCTCTCTCTCTCTCTCTCTCTCTCTCTCTCTCTCTCTCTCTTATACACCACCAATATGATATTTCAAACAGTTATTTAACTGTTTGAAATATCATATTGGAGCTCAAAATTAAAATAAATAGCCTTAGCTGATCAAACCGTAATGAGTTAACCTTTCTAACAGGAAGTTAATTCTTACCCTCAGGGCAAAACCCAGAAAGACGTATTGCTACTTAATCTAATATTTGTCAGATTAAAGAAAAGTCGGCAGCTACAAGAAAGCCAAGGTTGTATATCAGTTCGACATTTCTGTACATCCTGTGTCACACCAAGAGGCGATAAGCGCGTCTCAGGAAATCCAGATTTCGTCATGGGAAACAGTATACAAAGCCAGCCATCTAAAGGCGGGTTACTTTTATTTCCATCCCTAGGCCCCATTGTTAGAAATGTTACCGTTGAAGTAACTGCCGGTTTAAACGAAGAGCTTCTGTGCTTGCAGTGTTGTTTGTGTCAAGTGTTATAAGTTTAGAAAGTTCGAGTTTTTTTTTTTTCTTTTTTAAATAGTGACTTTCGTTGAAGAACTAGCTTTCCTGTTATGTATGATACGTTTAGCCTAAGCGTCAGTTTTCAGCACATTGAAAACAGTTAGGTAGCAAGTCCCTTTAGATAAACCTATAGACAACATCGAAAGCCAAGATGCCTTTTCGTTGGTTAATGAAGAAGCTGAGGAAAAGGTATGAGAGAGACTATGGTACGAAGAACAAAAACTCTAATAAAAGTGGAAAATCCAACAGCTCGGGAGACATACCAAGTAAGGCTGCTGTTTAACATTTTCTCTTGCAATTTAAATTCGTAAAATGAACTATGATCTTTCAATAGAACTTTATATTTGATTGACTTCTTTTTGGCCCATCTTATCTTTCATGAGTTTTTCTGTTACTCCACCGTGTTAAACGAGAAGGAACTCTTTAGCTTCTGTTCTGTGATCTGTCCCAGTGGCGTTCATATCTTCTGCTTTTGAGATTAAGACAGTTTAGGTGGTTGGAACATTTGATGAGAAAGAGTGAGGAAAGATTAAAAAAATGGTATTTGAAATGCACAGAATTTCCTTACGGTCTCCATAGAACCTGTAACAGTTTGCTCACATTTGGCTTCCTTTAAATACTTGGTTTGTTGTTCGCCGAAAAATGGAAGCTTTTCAAGTATTCTTAACATATTGGTTCGTGCGTATATTGGAGACGTTTAGTCGTGAACACCACGAATCAAATATTTGGGAATTAATGACTCAGTACAAAAGTTGATGACTGAAAGCAGAGGAGACGACGAAGTTGTCTTTATTCTATTTAGAACTAAATGATAATGGACGCAAGAAAATAAGGGCAGCTCCCCTTCATTTAACTGGGAGTGTATTCTTGATATAGTATTATCTCTCATATATATATATATATAATATATATATATATATATATATATATATATATATATATATATATATGTATATATACTTATATATATATATATATATATATATATATATACTTATATATATGTATATATATATATATACTTATATATATGTATATATATATGTATATATATATATATATATATATATATATATATATATATATACTTATATATATATGTATATATATATATATATATATATATATATATATATACTTATATATATGTATATATATATATACTTATATATATATATATATATATATATATATATATATATATATATACTGTATATACGATTACGGGGCACCGAAAATATATTATACTATGGCTCGTGACTAGGAACAATATAATATATACTACGACTGGCAAGTTAATCAACCACTTAAATTCCAAACTCACTGGTTTGCTTTTACATTAAGACTGTTACACTTTGAAATATCAACACACGAATTCTGAGACAGTTAAATAACTTCCAGATAGCAATATATAAAACACTGAATATCCAAAGGTCTCTTAAGTACACTCAAAACAAAACTAGGTAATTACTCTTAAGTGTTAGTTAAAACTTACCGTGGTTCTTAACAGGATACGAGCAGAATCTGATTCTAAACTATGGTGATTGGAATAATACACTCTTTACAAAAATGAATATATTCTATATAAATTACAACACCTTGAAAAGAATTGACATAACAACAAAATAAATCGCTTGAATTATTAAGACTGAACAAAACTTAGATTAAAACAAAAATGATACGATCTGAAAATTATATATGAACTTGACTTGAACTATCAAATCTGAATAAACCTTAGACTAAGACAAAATAAATAATGCAATGTAAATTAAACAAAAGCTTGAATAATACAATATTCAAGCTTGATACTTGATGAAAATAGATAACCAGATCAAGATACAAAATCTAACCTTCTTACAGGGCCGTTTACAAAACTTTACACAATGCCAACGCTCACCCTAATACAATGCATTTAAAATCACCGTTTCGTCTTACGTATCTTTTCGACACACGATTTGCTTTGGGGCATAGAGTAACTTGGGAGAGGACACACTAAATGTACTGAACACTTTTAAAACAATACACTGGGTTGTGTGCGAGTGGGAGAGAGGTGAGGATATGACAATCTTAAGGCTGGTAATCTCCATCTCTATCTGTCTCTGTAAATCTGGTCTTTCCTTTTTATATGAAATTCAGCAACTTCCAGAAACTTCCCAGACTGAGGTCTGGGAGCGTGGGGACCGAGCAAAGCCCCAGAGTAGCCAAATATCACTCTCCTGAACGATACTCATGCCATGCCAGACGGCTCTCTCAGTCAGCAAGCTCCGTCCGCCCTCTGTCCCCGAAATGAAAAAAAGATACATCCTATAACCAGGCTTTCACAAAATTTACAAAGCACGTGGTAGAGAATTTTCCAAAGCACATGTTACTGAGCATTCTCTCTCAAACATGATGCAATACCTCATAAAATATAAAAGAACATTACCTAAGCCCTTGTTCATATCGTATATGATCAAATAACACTTTCAGACAACTACGTAAGACTTCGTAACAAAAGTACGGGAAATAAAAAGTTAATTCTTATAAAATAATGTAAATTTACATCTACTAACTTGAATAAAGAATACAATGAAATTGACGATGGAAATCTTACGTAATTTACATAAAATACTTACATCTAGATAAGAAGAGCTCATTTTACGGGCTGGCTATCATCTCTTTAATGCACAAATTAAATAGAAATAAAATCATAATTAAATTATTGTACTTACTCTACACTAGACCAGCTTCGTAAGAATATATATATATATATATATATATATATATATATATATATATATATATATATATATATATATATAGGTAGTAGGTTGGCCAGGGCACCAGCCAGCCATTGAGATACTACCACTATAGAGTTATGGGGTCTTTTGACTGGCCAGATGGTACTACATTGGATCCTTCTCTCTTGTTACGGTTCATTTTCCCTTTGCCTACACACATCCACACTGAATAGTCTGGCCTATTCTTTACAAGTTCTCCTCTGTCCTTATACACCTGACAACACAGATTACCAAACAATTCTTCTTCACCCAAGGGATTACTGCACTAATTCTTCAGTGGCCACTTTGCTCTTTGTAAGGGTAGAAGAGACTCTTTAGCTATGGTAAGCAGCTCTTCTAGGAGGACACTCCAAAATCAAACCATTGTTCTCTAGTCTTGGATAGTGCCATAGCCTCTGTACCATGGTTTTCCACTGTCTTGGGTTAGAGTTCTCTTGCTTGAGGGTACACTCGGGCACACTATTCTATCTTATTTTATTTTTCTTCAGCTTTTTTTTTGTTAAAGTTTTATAGTTTATATAGGAAATATTTATTTTAATGATGTTACTCCTCTTAAAACATTCTATTTTCCTTTTTTTTCCTTTCCTCACTGGGTTATGTTCCCTGTTGGAGCCTCTGGGCTTATAGCATCCTGCTTTTCCAACTGGGGTTGTAGCTTAGCTAATAATATATATATATATATATATATATATATATATATATATATATACACAACACCAAATGCAGCCGGTTCTAGGCCACTGCAGGACATAGGCCTCAGACATGACTTTATCCATGTCTGGGATTTGGGTATTTTCGTCACCCTGCTGAACAATGCCAATTGGTTATGGTGGGAGATTTTGGTCTGATCACTTACAGCGAACCAGCCTAGTTTGGGTAGCCCTGACCAATACAGCTTTGCTAATCATGGCGGTACATAAACCATATTTCGGTGTTTATTTATACACTTCT
>NC_090761.1:51745724-51748224 GCF_036898095.1 Palaemon carinicauda | reverse complement strand
GATGCTATAAGCCCAAGGGCTCCAACAGGAAAAAAAATAAAAAAATTAATCTATGTAAGAAAGATGCGGCTGGGAAAAAAAGCAGAGGGATAAATATTGTAAAGAATATCATAGCTTGAAAGTTATTTAATTTATGCATCTGTTTTAATTCAGACAGAGAATATATTTCTATGAAGAAATGTGACACATCATTTCCTATGTGACCACTTTTAAACATTCTTATTCATCATTTCCGGTATAATTTCTCTCTAATACATAATTACTGGTTATTTTTTCTTGACAAAATTCCATTACGTTTCTTATGAGCAACTTAGCATTGCAGTTGACAATGGGATACTGTATTTTGTGAGATAAATTGATTCAAATTTTCTTGCAGTAATCCAGAGACACCTAATAAACGACTGTATGTAGCACTATATGACTACGATGCCAGGACGGAGGGCGAACTGACTATAAGAGTAGACGATGTGGTTGAGGTATGTTAACTGTAACCATATTGAATATATGGCGTCTTGTGTTAAAGACTTACATAGCTTTAGATATAAAATACCATAGGCCTATTATCCGTATGCTTTCTTTAAGAAGTGGCCATATCTCTCGTAGATTCACGGTAACTATCTAGATCTGGTATGGCGTCTTGTGCTAAAGATTTATCTAGCTTTAAATATAAAATACTATAGGCCTATTATCCGTATACTTTCTTTAAGAAGTGGCTTCACTGTAACTATCTATATCTGGTATGGCGTCTTGTGCTAAAGACTTGCCTAGCTTTAGATACTATAGACCTATTATCCTTATCAATGCACATTTTAGCAGTTTCATACATCAGTGACTCCATTTTTCACGAAATCATTTCTAGAAAATAGTTGGCAAAGTTTTCCTGGACTTACTTTTAAAGTTGGCTGAAACGTACATAGTATCAGAGAAATTTCCTATTTTGACGAGTCTAGGGAATGTCCTACGACCTACATTGTTAATTTTAAACTAATATAGAGTAGTTTGTCATATCAAAATGCTTTTATTTGTTTATTTTGATAAATTCTTAAATCTATCATCTAAATTTAATTTCTAAGTCGTATATCTATATTCATATTCATGCGCATTTTCTAATATTATTTCTTGTGTTTGTTTGCAACTTTATTTGATTGCTTTCGCATAAATTAAAATAAAGAAATGTCTATTTATATTTCTATCTTAAGCATATGAGAGGGGAAGGAAAAGATAATAATGATTTATCTTTTTTTTTTTATTTTGAGCTTGAGATTTCATATTCAATAAGACTTTCGAAATATCTTTTTTTCTTAATTAAATATTTTGATCTAAGAATGTGTTGTTCAAAATAATTTTAATATTCTTATCTCCTTTGTACCTTTGCTTATCCTATTCAACTCCCTCAATTTTAGAAAAAAAAATGAAGTAATTTTTTGAAAACTTGTTTATAGGCCTGGTATATTGTTTTTGCTGTAAGTAATACTTAAAAAAACAATTAATGTAATATTGTTGATTTTCGAAATAATGAAGTATCAGATATGATACCTTTTTTCATTATCATTTTGAATACACGAATTAGCAATTTATCTATGTGTTTCCTTCTTGCTAAGCGTTGCTAAACGATTGCTTGGCTCTACATTCCTTCCAGCATTCATATCTGTCTGCGTGAACAATTTGTTTACCTTTATCCAAACTTTTTAATAATTTCCACTTACCTTTTTTTGAAGCTTATTGAGGAGACAACATCTGGATGGTGGTACGTGAAAAGGAGTGAAGATGAACTCGGTTACGTCCCAGCAAATTACATTGCCGAGTGCATGAGCATGCAAGCCCAAAGGTAAGTAGGTCTACTGTTACACTAAGCCCAGTTTTTTTTAATCAAGGACGTTTTCAGCCATTTTTTGTTCTTCATTTCAGCACTGTTCGTCTGGCAAGGATTGCAAAGGATACTGTTGATATATTTCTTCAATAATTATTCCCCCAAGTTGAAATAGGTCTCAAAAACTATTTTAGATTTCAGTTATGGCTCTTTTTATGCCTGATAGACTGTCGACTATCGCAGGGACTATGATTCCACAAGAATGGAAAGTTAGCTTTTAGAAGACTGATCTGTTAAGGGTAGAACCTAGCTAATATGTGCTACTTGAGGTATAACCATGTCACAAAGGTACCCTAGAGGAGTATCATAAGGTTTGAAGTTTCCTTAAAGTTACGGTTAGGTGATATGTGATAAGGTAATACTGAAATTATCTTTTTAAAAAGATTATCGCTGAATGATGTACATAAGGGACGCTCATCAACTTATGAAAGGTTAGACTTTTTCTGATATTTTTTTAACCTTCTAATTTAGTCCCTTCAACATCCAGTATCTCTCTAGAAGAATACATGTTTTGGTATTCTTAGGACTGGATTAGCCAGACCTCTATAGCAAAAACAGGTTTTCATCTTTTCATCACACATGGTTATACAATGATCTTCAGAAGTATAGGTGTTCTGTGTCTTCAACACT
>NC_090761.1:51735724-51743224 GCF_036898095.1 Palaemon carinicauda | reverse complement strand
TATTCTATCTAATTTCTCTTCTAATTGTTTTGTTAAAGTTTTTATAGTTTATATACTAAATATTTATTTTAATGTTGCTGTTCTTAAAATATTTTATTTATCCTTGTTTCCTCTCCTCACTGGTCTATTTTCCCTGTTGGGGTTCCTGGGCTTATAGCCTCCTGCTTTTCCAACTAGGGTTGTAGTTTAGCAAGTAATAATAATAATAATAATAATAATAATAATAATAATAATAATGGACGTGGTGTCCTTACCATGGGTCTAATTGATATCATTGACCACCAAAATTTACTTTTTTTTTTTTTTTTTTTTGCAGGTTGGGAATCCCGACACGGAAGGTTTGTCCTACAACACTTCCGACCAATGGGAGATCCCAAAGCACCAGATTAGACTGGGTCGACTTCTGGGGTCAGGAAATTTCGGCGAAGTTTACGAAGGGACATGGAACGGCATGGCCAAAGTTGCCGTCAAGACGCTCAAACCTGGTGAGATTTGTTCTGACCAAGGTTGAGACCTAGACCGTGGTTCTAACACTAATGCTTCTCTTTCTCTCTCTCTCTCTCTCTCTCTCTCTCTCTCTCTCTCTCTCTCTCTCTCTCTCTCTCTCTCTCTCCTTATGCTTGATATCTTACAGCTATTTAGAAATTTACTCATAATGAACCTGTTTATTCGGACTAGTCTCCTGTCTATTTCCTAAATCTAAATGCAGTTTTATTTCGTAACAGGAACATCTTGATATATCAATGAACCAAGAAATTATTAAGTTATTGAATGAGTGAACGAACGAACTTTTCATTTCAGGCACGATGCGAAAAGAAGACTTCTTAGCCGAAGCGCAATTCTTGAAGACGCTGCGTCACAAGAATCTAATTCAGCTGTACGCAGTGTGCACGAAAGAGGAGCCTTTGTACATCATCACGGAACTCATGCAACACGGGTCGTTGCTCAGTTACTTGAGAGGTAAGACCACAATAGGTTGCCTAAACTGATATTATTATTATTATTATTAGCTAAGCTACAACCCTAGCTGGAAAAGCAGGATGCTATGAGCCTAAGGGCCCCAACAGGAAAATTAGCCCAGAGAGAAAAGGAAATAAGGATATGATTAAACTACAAGTAATGAATAATGAGAATAACATATTTCAAGAAAAGTAACAACATTAAAATAAATTTTTCACATATAAACTATTGAAGCTTAAAAAAAGAAACAGTAAAAGAAATAAGATAGAATAGTGTTCCCGAGTGTACCCTTAAGCAAGTATACTCTAATTCAGGACAGTGGAAAGCAAGACAGGTAGAATGGGATAAACTTAAAGATTAAGACTTTAATTCAAAATTACGACTTTCATTAAAAATGTTTTTTGTGGTACAGGTAAAAAATAAACACTCAATTACAGTCAGTATTTTAGAAGTTTTATTCCAGCTGTGACCAAGTTGTGGAATGATCTTTCTAATTAAGTAGAGTCGGTAGAACTTTAAAAGTTCAAACTTGCAGCAAATGCTTTTATGTTGAACAGGCTGACATAAATCTCTTTTTATTGTCTATATGTGAAAGATGTTTTAATATTGTTACTGTTCTTACAATTTTTTATCTTAATTAGTCATTACATCCTATTTAGTTTATTTTCTTTCCTCACTGGGTATTTTTTCCTGTTGGAGCCCTTGGACTTATAGCATCTTGCCTTTCCAACTAGAGATGTAGCTTAGCTAATAATAATAATAATAATAATAATAATAATAATAATAATAATAATAATAATAATAGAAGATTTGCACCTTTAATGTGATAGAGTGCCCGCAAACTTATGTTGCGGAGTGAGCAATTATGAACCAGGACTACTTAGAGACCAATTTCTTGGCAGCGTTTATGTTTCTTAGTTCATTTAAGGGTTGCGGTGGCCGATGTGGTAACGACCCTGACTGGTGAACGCCAGAATGGGGTTTGAGTCCCGCTCAAACTCGTTAGTTTCTTTGGTCACTGCAACTTCACCATCCTTGTGAACATAGGATGGGGGTTTTGTGGGAGCTATATGCTCAGACTGGGTTTTTGAGGCCGCTCAAACTCGTTAGTTTCTTTGGTCACTGCAACTTCACCATCCTTTTGAGCATAGGATCGGGGTTTTGTGGGAGCCTATAGGTCTATATGCTAAGTCATCAGCAGCCATTGCCTGGCCCTCATTGGGTGGAGAGGGGGCTTGTGCGCTGATCATATGTATATATGGTCAATCTTTAGGCCATTCTCCTGCATGATAGGGCAATATCACTGTCCCTTGCCTCTGCCATTCATGGACGGGAATTTCGTATACTAGTTAGATTTTTTGTGTCTAATGTCGAGGATTATATCTGTTAAAATGACTGGAACTAGACAAGAATTTCACTTAAAATAATCTAACTACGCGTTTCCAATAACGATAATCTCCGTTGCTTCTGAAGATGAACTTAATCATGAATATTAAGTGGGTTAATTGACAATTGTCTCAGAGGCAAAGATTTATTGGAAAGAATAGAGTACGTTCACTAAAACTTCATTATAGCCTGAGTAGACAATAACAATTATTTTCTTTCTTCACTGGGCTTTTATCTTCGTAGGAGCCCTTGGGCTTGTAGCATCCTACTTTTCAGACTAGGGTTGTAGCTTAGCTAATAATAATAATAATAATAATAATAATAATTCTATGTTTCAGTATATACGAAACCTCCCTTCTTTGGCACATTTTAAGCTCTCTTTTCGTGCAATTTATTACAATGATATTACATCTGAGGTACATAATCCACAATTCTAGCAGTTAACACTATGAAGAAAAAAAGTTGCATAGACATCTGCTCTTGGTGGGACCCTAGGTCTTAGCCTAGTCAGTCGCCTCCTTAAGGATAATGCTGCTCTGCCTCCCTATTCTTTTATTTGTCACAATAACTGTCCTCGCCCTTTGTCTTCCGTTGTCATGAGCAACATACCACCTTACCTTTGTCTTCCGTTGTCATGAAAACCTACCCCCTTACTTTGACTTTACTCTTTGCCAATCTAGCCTGTTCTCCCTCCTTGAAAATCGTCTCCCTTTCTGTACCATATCTCAACACATCCAAAATAGCTCTCTACTAAAGTAGGTCTACACTCTACAGGTTCCCTACCTCCTGCCTTCCTGTGCTTTAGAAATATATTCTTTCCAGGTATCTTACGGGCTATTATCATCATTACTAGTGTACACGATCCGTCAAAATGACTGCTAAATATTTAAATAGTTATGCACACGCACGCTAATTAACGCCTTCCCACCCCCTCTCCCTTTCCCAAGTTACTACAACACGTCAGAGAGAAGGGTACTCCTTCTCACTAGGGTCTGAATTCTCCCACACCTCACTACCAGAGGGAGGTGGCGTGGAGAAACCAGGTAGCTATGTATCTGGCAATGTCGCTCAGCGTGACCGGAAATATATATATATATATATATATATATATATATATATATATATATATATATATATATATATATATATATATATATATATATACATATATATATATATATATTCGCTCTTTATTGTATAGAGGAGATTACCAGCTAAGCTACAACCCTAGTTGGAAAAGGATGCTATAAGCCCAAGGGCTCCAACGGGAAAACATAGTCCTGTGAGGAAAGGAAATACTTACTTTTACTTTTAGTGGTTTATTTCTCGCCCTCCATCAGACACTAAGAGTCTGTTCAGGCGGGCCTTGATGTGTGAAAATAATTTCTTCCAGTTTATATTTAGCTCCGTATCTTTTCAGTTATTCGCTAGCATTTGTATTCAGGCTTAACAGTTTTCTGATCACTATTATAACACTTTCCAAAGATAAGTCTTCAGGTTTTTCTTGAAAGCTGCCACATTTTTGCTATTCTTGACATCAAGTGGAAGGTCGTTGAAGAGTCTTGGTGCAGCATAACAAAAAGTTCTTCCTCCTATTGCATGATTCACACTAATTTCGAATAGTCTATATGGGTCATCAGCATGTCTAACTCTTAGAGCAGCTCTAGTAGCTTGAGGGTAGGGGACCAAGCAATCACGAAGATATTTAGGCTTATCACATGTAAGAGCCTTGTAAGTCAATAAACAAATCTTAAATTCAATTCTAGCCTTAACAGGTAACCAATGTAGATCGATCAGTGCAGGAGTTATTCTCTCCCGAAATTTAATGCCTTTTATCAGTCTAGCCGCCCGGTTTTGCACATTTTGAAGCTTTCTTAGTAGTGTATTGGGCAATTTATAGTAAAGAGAATTGAAATAATCAAGCCTTAATATTACGTGACTCATCGCTAAAATTTTTATACTGCCCTCTGTTAAATATTTTCTAATAAATGCTATGTTTCTCAGGTGATAGTTACACACTTTCACTGTATTCACTATTTGATCCCTCATTGACAAATTACAATCCATCAGTACACCCAAATTTTTCACAACAGGCACACTCCTAACATCAGCGTCACCAATTTTTATACTTTGAAATAACTGGTAATTCTTCAAAGCCACCTTTGTGCCAAAACACATACATTCTGTTTTATCATCATTTAATTTAAGCTTTTTCCTCTGCATCCATGTTTTTATTTCAGTCATTATCTCATCAATTTTCTTTGTATCTTGTGTTGTTGAATTTGAAAGGTAGAACTGAGTATCATCTGCATATAGTTTAAAGCCCACTTTTTGTTTTTTCAAGATATGTGATAGCTCGATAGTATATATGTTGAACAAGATAGGGCCCAGAACACTACCCTGTGGTACACCTTTCATAAGAATTCTCTCACCAGATCGGTTTCCAGAAACTTCTACAATAATCTTCCTGTTCGTTAAGTAAGGACACAAATAAGCTATATCAAAACCAACGAATAAAATATATAAAATATCTTAGATCCGCAACATCAACATATATGTCATTTACAACATATGAAGACAGACTCGTGTCTGTCTGTTCAACATAAAAACATTCGCTGCAAGTTTAAACCTTCTGAATTGTTGTTAGTCTCATCAGAGGAGGTGCACCGTGCACACACCATCCCACTATGTAACAGAATCTAAACCATCTGCCTTAGATAATTAATTCTCTAATCATACTTCATCAGATGGTCTTGGACAGAAAGCAGACCTCGAGGAACTCCTTCACATAGCTGCTCAAGTGGCTGGTGGGATGTGGTATCTGGAGAGCCAGTGTTACATTCACAGGGACTTGGCAGCCAGAAACGTTCTTATCGGAGAAGGCATCCAAGTCAAGGTTGCCGATTTTGGATTATCCAGACTTGTTGACGTAAGTACTTCCATTTTATTCTCACTGATATGGTAGTTAATAGCCTTCCCTGTTCGTTATGTAATGGAACAAATCATACACCAAATGTATATATCCCTGATTCAATAGAGTAACTTATCAAATTCTCAATTCCAGTTTGAGATAACTGGTAATGATTAAATGTCGTACATTATATTCAATCAATAGTCCTCGTTTCTTAGTAGGGTACAAAACTAAGTAAAGACAGTCTTTGGTAATCAATTTAATTAATTATCAATCTAAAGAATAATAAGCGTTAGCTATGACATAATGTCAAAATGGAATACAAATTTAGTAATGAAGCTTATAAATGACTCTGAAATTGATGCATCGCTTCACTGTTAAAAAGAAATCCTTTGGGTCCAAAGGACTAATGTTTTTTTTTTTCTTTTCTTTTTCACAGGAGGAAATTTACCAGGCGAGAGAAGGAGGTCAATTTCCAATCAAGTGGATGGCGCCCGAAGCTCTGACCCATAACAAGTTTTCCACCAAATCCGATGTTTGGTCATTTGGAGTTCTTCTGTACGAAATTATTAGTAAAGGAGGAAGACCTTATCCTGGTAGGTGGAACTTCTCATTCGAGAGCCGAAAGTTCTTTTGCTTGAAGCAGTAAAACTCCTTGAGAGCTCTTGCAGTACCTTGATATTCTCATTTGGATTACTCACTAATCCATCGACCACAACCTAACCCGTGCTATGATCATGGTGGTACGTTCGGCTTAAGGGCTCCTACAGGGAAAATTGCCTCAGTGAGGAAAGGGGATAAAGTAACAAATAGTGTGCCCTCAAGCAAGAGAACTTTAACCTGAGACAGTACCCTGCATTGCCTTAATGGAATTTTGAAATGGTCGCAAGAGCTCTTTTTTTAAGTGAATGTAATGTAAGTCTATCTTTTATTCCTACGGTGAATGAAATATCTACTGCCCTTTTCCCTCTCATTGCAGGAATGAACAACGCCGAAGTCCAGGAGAGGATAGAGCGTGGGTATCGCATGCCCAAACATCCACACTGCCCACAGTTACTGTATCAAATCATGTTGAATACGTGGAATGCCGATCCACAGAAGCGGCCAAATTTCGAGACACTGCTCTGGAATTTGGAAGATTTCTTCAGTCTTGAACGCTCAGAGTATAAAGAGGCCGATTTAGTGAATTCATAAGTCTTCTGGTCTCTAATAAATTTCAGATAGTTACCCTTCTGTAGGTTAGGTTTGATGTTAAACGATACTAGCTGGAGTATTCCAAGAAATACCCTCCATGATATACCTGAGGTGGCATTCAATTTTGAATATAGTCAACAGCGATTATGGGTCTATTATCACGTAAGTGAAAAAAAAGTCACTTCCATAGAATATCAAAGAAACAACCTTTGGAGATATCGTATCCAATTAATGATAATAAAACAGAGTTAATTACTAATAATAATTAACGTAAATCCAATGAACATCGGCATGATACAAGATTTATCTGTGTATGTTCTGAAACGGCTGTATTTGTTGTTGTTCTGATACAGCAAAGTTATAAATAGGATAGAGCCATTTTGAAACCAAGATAAAAATTATGATTTGGTGTTCGGGATTAAGAAATGATAAGGGTTTGCATTAGATTATAAGCCAATTTTCCAAGCTTGAACGAAAGTTTGTAATCCAATTTTCCAAGCTTGAACGAAAGTTTGTAATCCAATTTTCCAAGCTTGAACGAAAGTTTGTAATCCAATTTTCCAAGCTTGAACGAAAGTTTGTAATCCAATTTTCCAAGCTTGAACGAAAGTTTGTAATCCAATTTTCCAAGCTTGAACGAAAGTTTGTAATCCAATTTTCCAAGCTTGAACGAAAGTTTGTAATCCAATTTTCCAAGCTTGAACGAAAGTTTGTAATCCAATTTTCCAAGCTTGAACGAAAGTTTGTAATCCAATTTTCCAAGCTTGAACGAAAGTTTGTAATTCGAATGAATCTACTTGTAGGCATCAAGGTAACAATATTTTGGCAAGAGGAAATTAAACATCAAGTTCAAAATGGAAAACTTTACTTAGTAATCGTATTATAGGAAGTGTATTCAGTTGAAGAAAATAGAATGGTGGAAAACTTTACATATAAATCGTATTATAGGAAGTGTATTCAGTTGAAGAAAATAGAATGGTGTACTTTATTCTGATGGATTTGATTAGAAATTAATTTCTTAACTTAGGTAAGTCTTTTTTTTTTTTTTT
>NC_090761.1:51728224-51730724 GCF_036898095.1 Palaemon carinicauda | reverse complement strand
TACTTAGTTTAGGTCTTCATGACCTATACAACTATATAAGTAACGTGTATATATGTGATCTGGCGTTGTAATCATCGAGGTCAATACATTCCATAATGAGGTCTCTTGAATAATGAATAGGCCTAAATTTTGTGTGTTTTTTACACTAGAATGAAAACATAAACTCTGTTGATCAATCATAGATCTTAGGGTAAAGTCAGTTTCAATAAATTCGAGACAACTTGATTTTCATGTTATTAACTACGTTTTCCTGACCATTATTATTATTATCATTATTATTATTATTATTATTATTATTATTATTATTATTATTATTATTATTATTATTATTATTATTATTACTTGCTAAGCTATAACCTTAGTTGAAAAAAGCAGGATGCTATAAGCCCAAGGACTCCAACAGGATTAAAATATCCCAGTGATGCAAGGAAATGAGTAAGTGAATAAACTATAAGGGAAGTAATGAACAATATAAAACATTTTAAGAACAATATCAGCATTAAAATAGATCTTTCATTTGTAAGCAATAATGAATATTGTCTGATTTCTAGTTAACGTTTTAAGGTATATAAATATAAAACTAATCTGTATAAGGGAATATTCGTTTATGGTCATCAAAATATTAATAGGTGAATGATTAAGCGAAAAGTAAAAGACAATAAAGTAAATTTCATGGTACTACTGATTCAATCTACAGATATTCAATAAATACTAGGTATTCTGTTTCGGCTGCTCTCGACTATAAGTCCATTTCTTTTAGCGATGCATATTTGCACCGACTCGCAACGGTGCCCTTTTAGCTCGGAAAAGTTTCCTGATCGCTGATTGGTTGGACAAGATAATTCTAACCAATCAGCGATCAGGAAACTTTTCCGAGCTAAAAGGGCACCGTTGCGAGTCGGTGCAAATATGCATCGCTAAAAGAAATGGACTTTTTTATAGTTTCCTGGTTCACTCCGCCAAATAAGTTTGCGGGCACTCTGTCGCCTTATAGATAGGTGTAAAGCTTCTTCTAAGATTATTCTTATTGGTGTAATTAAGATTATTTTACCTGTGCCATAAATAAATTAATAATATTCTCAATCTTTACTTGAGGGTACACTAGGGCACACTATTCTATCTTATTTTCTCTTCCTCTTGTTTTGTCAGTTTTTGTAGTTTATATGGGAAATATTCATTTTAATGCTTTCACTGTTCTTAAAATAATTAATTTTTTCCTTGTTTCCTTTCCTTACTGGGGTGTTTTCCCTGTCGTAGGCCCTGGGCTTATAGCAACCTGCTTTTCCAACTGGGGTTTCAGCTTAGCAACTTAATAATAATAATAATAATAATAATAATAATAATAATAATAATAATAATAATAATAATAATAATAATAATAATAATAATAATAATATCACATTCTACCTTGAAATCAGCAAGTATCTTGCAATAAATTACAAATCCAGAAAACTTCAAATTCGGACATAACATCAAATGTAATGTGTCTTTTTTATGATATCAACATAACTGACACTTCCGCTAAGACAAATAATACGTGACGTTTCCAAATGACTTCAAGAACTTAAAGAACAAATCTGAAATATCAAGAAAAGAACATTATGCTCGTATCTAATCTTTGTTATCAAGTAGTGAGTCACTAGCGCAACCTTTAGAACAATCATATAAGAACAAGAAACATTACATAAACGCAGATTATTCGCGCACGCGCGCGCGCACTCACACACAGATATATATATATATATATATATATATATATATATATATATATATATATATATATATATATATATATATATATATATATATGTGTGTGTGTGTGTGTGTGTGTGTGTGTGTGTATGTGTATATGTGTACAGTATATATGTATATATGTGTAAATATATATATATATATATATATATATATATATATATATATATATATATATATATATATATATATATATATATATATATATATGGCATCTTGATACTCTATATTAGTCCTGCTTTTGATACACTTGTGGATGAACTGCTACTTCATGTATTACGGTCCAGCGGTATTGAAGGTGCACAAATTAGAAACTCTTAATTGTCATAAGAACCATTAAACAGATGGGTACCCAAGGGAAGTGTACTAGGTCCAATATTGTTTTGTTTTTATACTAGCGGTCTAGGGAAGTTTAAACTACTTGCTGATGATACATAATTTTACTTCTCCATAATAACATTGGTGATACTGCTGAAACTTTAAACCAAATTCTTACAATTGTTAGGGAATGGACGACAGTTGATCAACTAAAACTAAATGAAACTAAAACTGAGTTTATGGTGATTGCAAGGAAAAACAGCTAAAGAAACTTGGACGCCATCCAAATAAACATTGACAACTTGGCCCCTAGGTGTATCTCTTCACTGCAATTTATCTCTCAATGCTCTAATAAGTAATGGATATTATCTTAAAAACATTGCTTTTGCTGTATGGATATTCTGTAAAGAAACTTGTGATAAACTGTTAG
>NC_090761.1:51718224-51725724 GCF_036898095.1 Palaemon carinicauda | reverse complement strand
GAATTGATATACCTGAAAGTTATCTAACTGTTGTGGGCCTTATCTAACATCAAGAAGAACCAGAGTTGCCCCACTTTAATAAGGCTTTTAGTAAAGGAAAAATAAAAGATCCTCCATTCCCTCCCCACAGGTCCTGGAAACATCGTCCAACGATTGGTGGTTGGCGAAAAGTCACATAACCGGCCTGCAAGGCTTCATCCCGGCTAACTACGTGGCTCAGCTCAAGAGCATCGAAGCAGAGGAGTGAGTTCTATTTTACTTTCTTTTATTATTATTATTATTATTATTATTATTATTATTATTATTATTATTATTATTATTATTGTCCTAGTTGGAAAAGCAGGGTGCTGTGTGCCCGAGGGCTCCAATAGGAAATATAGCCCAGTGAGGAAAGGAAATAATTAAACAAAAAGAGAAGTGATAAGCAATTAAAATTAAAATAAAACCTGCTAAGAAAAGTAACATTAAAATAAATCTTTCACATATAAACTAAACTTTAAAACAAACAAGAGAAGGCTCCAATAGGAAAAATAGCCCTGTGAGGAAAGGAAATAACTAAACAAAAAGAGAAGTAATAAACAATTTAAATAAAACCTGCTAAGAAAAGTAACATTAAAATAAATCGTTCACATCTAAACTTTAAAACAAACAATAGAAAGAGAAATAAGATAGAATAGTGTGCCCGAGTGTACTTGACCTCAAGCAAGAGAACTCTAACCCAAAACAGTGGAAGACCACGGGACAGAGGCTATGAGGAAGAATATTTATCTTTCTATTTCTATGATCTTTATAAAACATTTGTTTTATTGGATTGTTCTTGCAGTCGCAACCATCTTTTCGCGATATAAAACTGAAGTAGATATAGATTGATTTCGTTGTTCTTTGGCACAAAATGAAACCTTGGGTCTCAATCATTTTGGTCTAGAATTATCTGGATTAGTACAAATAACTTTTTTTTCACTTTTTACCCCATATAATTCAACTTGGAGATTACAAAACTGATTGGAATAACAGTTATGATTCATGGTAAAATAGAAAAAGTTCATTAACATCACTATTTGTTTTTTTACTGTTCTTTAAATATTTTATTGTGATTGTTTGTTACTTCTCACCAGGCTGTTTTTCATTGGAGGAGCCTTTGGGATTATAACATCTTTTTTTCCAACAGTGGTTGTAGCTTAGCTAGTAATAATAATGATAATAGAAAATACGGTTCATGAGTCAAATTAGAAGATACAGTAACCGGCTATTATTATTATTATTATTATTATTATTATTATTATTATTATTATTATTATTATTATTATTTGCTAAGCTACAACCCTGGTTGGAAAAGCAAAATGGTATAAGGCCAAGGGTTCCAACAGGAAAAATAGCCCATTGAGGGAAAGAAATAAGGAAATAAATAAACTACATGAGAAGAACAAGAACATTAAAATAATTTTTTTTACATGTAAACTATAAAAAAAATTGTTGAAACAAGAGGAAGAGAAATAAGATAAATAAAAATGACCAAGTGTACCCTCAAGCAAAAGAACTCTATAGATTGGATAGTGCCATAGCCTCTGTACATAGTCTTCCACTGTCTTGGGTTAGAGTCCTCTTCTTTTTTATTTTAATTGTTAATTACTTCTTATTTTAGTTTCCTTATTTCCTTTCCTCGCTGGGCTATTTTTCCTGTTGGAGCCCTTGGGTTATAGAGTCCTGCTTTCCCAACTAGGGTTGTAGCTTAGCAAGTAATAATAATGATAATAATAATAATAGACACTATAATAATAATAATAATAATAATAATAATAATGAAATTATTCATAATAATATTAAAAATAATAGTAACAATAACAATATTTCTGTGCAGCGTCCAAACATTATTTCTTAATCTTCTTTTCCGCAGGTGGTACTTCGGCAACATCAGGAGAGCAGAGGCCGAGCGACGCCTGATGTTCCACGAGAATGATCATGGCAGTTTCCTTATTCGGGATTCTGAAAGTAGAAAAAACGAATTCTCACTCTCCGGTAAGAAGGTCGTTGGGCAGTTCGGCTGTATTCATTTCTTAGTGTCTTATTTTTGTTTATTTAGGCCTAACCTGATCTCCACCACTTCGTATAGCTGTAAGATTACATGGTCTTTAAGATTCACACAGAACGTAGCTACTACGAAGTAAGCCTTCTTGTTTATGCTAGTTATTTCATTATAACTTAATTATTTCTGTTTATTTAGGCCTAACCTGTTCTCTCTCTGCTACTTCGTAGAGATTATAGTCTTATTGTTTTTTAAGATTCACACATAGCTTAGTTACTACGAAGTAAGACTTCTTGTTTATGCTAGTTATTTCATTATAAATTTCTTATTTCTGTTTATTTAGGCCTAACCTGATCACTACTACGTATAGCTGTAAGATTATATTTTTATTGGTTTTTAAGATTCACACAAGACTCGTTAGTTACAAGGTCCAAACCTTTTTGTTTATGCTTGTTTTTCGGGACTTGTTTAGCCATTTATATCAATTAGACTGAGCAAATCTCACCAGGCAAAAATTACCATAAAAAAAAAGTAATTGGCCTAAAGTAGCCACTTCTATTTACTTCCGTTCAATTTTCACAGCTTCATCTTAAAAGTCCAAGAAAAGTTATCGTAGATAATCAACCGACCGAAAAATATCAAAATTTCTAAAGATAGACAGGGACATAGGAGTAGGGGGCTGGGGTGGGGGCTATAACCAACCTTTTTTGCCGAAAAATTACTTTTTTATCTCTTGCTTCAGAAAAGTTTAAAGAATAATAAAATGCACGAATTTAGTATCTAGTTAAAGATTCAAAGATATTAAATTACAGACATTTATTTCATTCAGAAATTATCATTCAGCCTCGAATTAAAGTTTTATTTGTTAACATCCATTTCCATCTTAGAGTGAGGAATTAGGAATTATTCTGATATGTAAATATTTATACTATATATATATATATATATATATATATATATATATATATATATATATATATATATATATATATATATATATAAAATTTATATATATACATATATATATGTATATAATATATATATATATATACATATATATATATATATATATATATATATATATATATATATATATATATATATATGTATATATAATATATATAATATATATATATATATATATATATATATATATATATATATATATATATATATATATATATTTATATATATACACGTATGGATTTGATTATATATATACATAATTATATATGCCACCAGCCACCTGCTGAGATACTACCGCTAAAGAGTTATTGTGTTATTTGACTGGCCAGACAGTACTACATTGGATCCTTCTCTTTAGTTACGGCTCATTCTTATTCTGCCTACACATATACTAAATAGTTTGGCCTATTCTTTACTTATTCTTCTCTGTCCTCATACACTTTACAACACTGAGCTTACCAAACAATTCTCTTGCTTGAGGGTACACTTGGGCACACTATTCTATCTAATTTCTCTTCCTCTTTTGTTAAAGTTTATATAGTTTATATACGAGATATTTATTTTAATGTTTTTACTCTTCTTCAAATATTTTATTTTTCCTTTCCTCACTGGGCTATTTTTCCTGTTGGAGTCCCTGGGCTTATAGCATCCTGCTTTTCCAGCTAGGGTTGTAGCTTAGCAAGTAATAATAATAATAATATTATTATTATTATTATTATTAAGATACTCTTTAGCTATGGTAAGCAGCTCTTCAAAGAAAAGGACACTCCAAAATCAAACCTTTGTTCTTTAGTCCTTGGTAGTGTCGTAGCTTCTGTGCCATGGTCTTTCACTGTTTTGGGGTAGAGTTCCCTCGCTTGAGGGTGCACATGGGCACATAATTCTATCTGCTTTCTCGTACTCTTGTTTTTTAAAGTTTTCTTATAGTTCATATATGAAAAATTTATATTTATGTTGTTACCGTTCCTAAAATATTTTATTTCAATTGTTGATTACTTCCTGTAGATTCCCTATTTCCTTTCCTCACTGGGCTATTTTCCTTGTTGGAGCCCTAGGACTTAAAGCATCCTGCTTCACGTCCCTTGTTCCATTCATCTGAATGAGTCTATCCAATTAGAAATGGGTGATAGATTGATACTTATGTAGAAATAATGTATGACAGGTATGAATTATATTAAGTTCAAATTAAGTAGGCAATTTTTTTTAGCTATTTCTAAACCAAAATGACGTCATGGAAGGTTCCAAAATGCAAGGATGAAAGAGTCATACACATTATTTCTTTTCATGACCAATAGATGGCCTTAGCAGAAAGTACTAAATTGATAGTTATCCCCATCATCCACTCATTAAAATTTTCATTAGTTCATTTCTGTTTCTATTTGGCTCAAAATTTCTACAAAGTAGACGCACGAGGACTTGATGTTCGTTGTTGTCTTGGCCACAACTTAATTCTCAGGAAATTACAATATCTCAATGAACGTCGCAGAAATATTTCCTCAGCAAACAATTGTTAGTTCAATTACATTTGGGGGTCAGGTGGGTCGCCAGAGATGCCACATGTACTGAAATTGATGAGATAATCGAGTAATTGCACAGTTATTTGATGATTTTCAAATTACCTTCTTATGAAAACAAAATGTAATAAATATATTTCAGGGTTTGACATGTATTGTTAGTAAACACTACGGAGAATAACAATATTGTTACATTTCGAAAGGCATAATAACGCAGACTTTGCTAGCCCCCTCCCTTACGTTGTAAAGAGTTTTACTTTACAGCCAATAGATGGCCTCAGAGGCCCCTTGTCCAAACTAATATAGTCAATTATTTGAAGAACACGTGTGTCAAAAAAGTGAAGAAGGATGGGAGAGGCTAGAAAATTTGTAGTAGGGAAATTGTCCAACGACCGTTTCCTAATTAGGAATGAACATTTTTATCAGAAAATGGTGTGAATTTTTCATATGATATCGAATGCAACATGAGTTTACTTACGAAAGAGATTAATATTAACTTTCTTTATCAGAACGCATGAAAGGCAAGTCATTTCCCCTTACAAGTGACCCGAATAACAATCATCACCATAGTTAAGGTTGGTGGGACGAGTTTGGTACAGCGTTGCCAAATGAAATTTCTTTGAAAGGAGAATATCATTATTCATTACAGATTCAAATAATTTAAGGGGTAATTATTATATGCCAGAATCTTCCTAATCGGGTGGTTGAATCTGTAGAACTTCAAAATTTCAAAGTTGGAGCAAATGCTTTTTTGTTGACCAGGCGGACATGAGTCTTTTTATAGTTTATTTATGACATTTGTTTTTGATGTTGTTAATAGTTTATATATGACATGTCTGTTGTAACGTTGTTACTTATTTTAGAATGATTTATTGTTAATTTGTTCTCTTCATTTATATATTTCCTTATTTCCTTTCCTCACTGGGCTATTTTTCCCTGTTGGAGCCCCTTGGCTTATAGCATCTTGCTTTTCCAACTAGGGTTGTAGCTTGGATAGTAATAATGATAATAATAATGTACATAACTATGATGTAATTTGATGATCTTCTAATCAGGGTAATCAACATAGATAAATAGAATAATTAAAAAGAAAATCGTAATATTTGTGTGTCTTCGCCAACGCCTGACTGTGTTGCGTCATCCACATGCGAATTTGTGTTTGTTAACAAGGGCGTTCCAGAGTGTAAATGATTTATAAAATAAACCTTATCATTATTTCCCCAGGAAAATTTGCATGTCGGTAAGGCCGTTTCTTGGTTCGATATAGCTTAAAAGAACCCGTTAGGTATATATATACATATATATGTGTGTATATATATATATATATATATATATATATATATATATATATATATATATACACATTGTATATATGATATATATATATATATATATATATATATATATATATATATATATATATATATATATATATATATATATATATATATGTATATATATATGTATATGTATATATATATATATATATATATATATATATATATATATATATATATATATATATATATATAAACTTTAATGTTTCCCTTTTAATAGTAACGGCCACGGTCATCCTAGGTTAATGTTAGGCCAATCGTGAATATAAAAAATTGATTCTGAGAGAGAGAGAGAGAGAGAGAGAGAGAGAGAGAGAGAGAGAGAGAGAGAGAGAGAGAGAGAGAGAGAGAGCGAGCACCTACAAGACATGGATGCTGATGATCTCTACAAATGAATCAGAAGAGACTGAGTATACCTATAATAAGAAGAGCCAATTTTCATTTACATAGGTGAAGTGTGCATGTTGCATTAAGCTATTAAAGATGACTATTAATAGTCAACATTAATTTTTATTAGAACGAATATTGATCGCGAAGTTTTTTAAGAAATTTGGTACTGGGCATAGAGTTGAAGATGATAGTTTGGAGAGACGGAAATTTAAGCATACATGATTATAATTAATGATAAGGGCTTCTAGCTGAGTAAGGATTCGAACCTATTCCCTAAGCCGAAACAATGCCTGCATGGATTACTAATCGAGCTATCAAGAGAGATAAAAGCTCATTTAAATTTCAAGTAAACTTTACATTTACCTGTCGAATTCAGGAATCTGTTCTTAGATTTGAAATCAACCCATCGTGACCCCCACCGTCAGAGCCTTTCCAAACTCTAGCCCCCCCCCCCCCCAAAAAAAAAAAAAAAAAATAGACGCTCCTACGCCCTTGATATCTGATAAAGGTGATAGTTTAAGCATTTTTCTTCTTTCAAATCACCAGTGGACTCTTAACTGGGGATATCTCTATTTTAAATTAGTAAATATACCTTTACGTAAAATATGAACTCTTTTACGTTTTTATCTTCAATAAGTTATTTATTTAGACAAAGGCCTCACACTTCTATAATATGTACAGAAATATTAAGCCTCTCTTATCATTTTCTTAACCTCATCTGCAAATGTTAAAATATTAAGCCTCCCCTATCATTTTCTTAACCTCATTTGCAAATGTTAAAATATTAAGCCTCTCCTATCATTTTCTTAACCTCATCTGCAAATGTTAAAATACTAAGCCTCTCCTATCATTTTCTTAACCTCATCTGCAAATGTTAAAATACTAAGCCTCTCCTATCATTTTCTTAACCTCATCTGCAAATGTTAAAATATTAAGCCTCTCCTATCATTTTCTTAACCTCATCTGCAAATGTTAAAACATTAAGCCTCTCCTATCATTTTCTTAACCTCATCTGCAAATGTTAAAACATTAAGCCTCTCCTATCATTTTCTTAAACCTCATCTGCAAATGTTAAAATATTAAGCCTCTCCTATCATTTTCTTAAACCTCATCTGCAAATGTTAAAATATTAAGCCTCTCCTATCGTTTCCTTGACCTCATCAGCAAATGTTAAAATATTAAGCCTCTCCAATCGTTTTCTCGACCTCATCTGCAAATGTTAAAATATTAAGCCTCTCCTATCATTTTCTCGACCTCATCTGCAAATGTT
>NC_090761.1:51713224-51715724 GCF_036898095.1 Palaemon carinicauda | reverse complement strand
GAAAAAAAAAAAAAAAACAGGATGCTATAAGCACAAGGGCTCCGTCAGGGAGAAATAAGGAAACAAATAGTGTCTGCATGTAATCTCAAATCAGTTAATCTCAGCAAGCAGGCCAGGGGAACAATTTCATTTATACCTAAGCAATGAGCTAATATAGAATTTGCAAAAGATTATAATTCTTTGTTTTATTTCTTCTTGTCGTAGATATCTAGACACAAGGGACAGTCTTTTTTTTATGATTTGGTTACTGTAGTTATTTACAAAAGACCAAGCTTGTTTGGCAAAGTCAATGAACAATCTATCACTTGATATTTTCACAGATATTGATCTGCTACATAAGCTAATAATGGGTAATTTGTGTGATTAAACAGGAAAGATGCACGCGGACGAATTTCTCGCCGAAGCTCAGTTTTTGAAGAAATTACGTCATAAGAAGTTGTTGCAGCTTTATGGCGTGTGCACTAGGGATGAACCTGTGTTCATCATCACAGAACTAATGCAAAATGGGTCGTTGCTTGATTATATAAGGGGTTAGTTGCATAGCAATGTTCTTCGTAAAAAGACTACTTATTTCACATTTTATTCAATGTTTACATCTGTCATAATGTAATTTTCTCCTCTTCCGATTTATATTTTTAAGGCTAGTCTCATGCTGATGACAAGTTTTCTATCTCTTCAGTTCTTAGTCAAAAACTTTTGGTAACTCACTTTGGCTATTAGTTCTAAACTGTAATTTTCCCAAAACTCAACCAACTGATTGGTAATACAAAAATCACTACTCCGCTAGGTATTGGAAGAGGAATGGTACTAGAAGACCAGGTCTACATAGGAGCTCAAGTTGCAGCCGGTATGGAGTACCTGGAAGGGGAGAACTACATCCACAGGGATTTGGCAGCCAGGAATGTTTTAGTCGGCAAAAATCATATCGTCAAAGTGGCAGATTTCGGGCTGTCAAGACTAGTCAAGGCAAGTGCTATGTGTACTATTTAATATATGCTACCTATTATAAATGCTCTCTCAACTGCTTCACACACTGCAGTTTGTTTCCAATGGTTGTTCCTGAAAAGCGTAAAGGAACGCAAAGGGATATGAAATTACCATATTACTAGTCAATACTCAGGAGAAAGTGATTGGTAGTACACTTACGATGGACATAACGATTCCTAGCATGGGTAGTAATGTGAGTTGACAATACCGAATGTTAATGGGCCTCGCTCTCGGCTATAGTGCTAATGGTTTTCTCTCTTCCGTGGATCACTGCTCTCGCAAAATCAACATTACATCACTGCTCCTACAGTATGTTCTGGCAAGCTGTGCATTTTGAGCGGCGCTCGCAAACACCGTGGGTCATTGAGATATATTTTACTTTCACATAAGGAACAGTACCTACAGTATATGGGCATTGCCTGTAAAACTTCTTAATAAGAAAACTAAATATTTTGACCTCCTTTACATTCCCTTGTGCTTTCTATGTCCCTTTATTGCCCTCCTTTACGTTCCCGTGTGCTTTCTATGCCCCTTTATTGACCTCCTTCAGGTTCCTTTACACTTTTTATATCTCTTTATTGCCCTCCTTTACGTTCCCGTGTGCTTTCTATGCCCCTTTATTGACCTCCTTCAGGTTCCTTTACACTTTTTATATCTCTTTATTGCCCTCCTTTACGTTCCCGTGTGCTTTCTATGCCCCTTTATTGACCTCCTTCACGTTCCTTTACACTTTCTATGCCCCTTTATTGACCTCCTTCACGTTCCTTTACACTTTCTATGCCATTTTATTGACCTCCTTCACGTTCCTTTACACTTTCTATGCCCTTTTATTGACCTCCTTTACGTTCCTTTACACTTTCTATGCCCATTTATTGGCCCCCTTTTACGCTTTCTATGCCATTTACGGTCCTTTGGGCTATTCAGTAACACCGGTTTCCAATATTTCTATGACCAGCCCATCTAACAGAAAAGATTTCTCAACTCTTCGTTAAGGAAATTACATAAAAATATGTCCATTAGTATAATTATAGCTATGAAAGTTCAGAGAAAGAAGACAAGTGTTGTCCGAATGGAATTGTAATTAACAGGCCAGGGAATATTTAGTCTTGGACCATTGTTGCATAGCCAGGCATCTTAACTTTCTCAACTATCTCTGGATAAGATGAACTGTTCGTCAACTGTGCAAGTATAAGAATCCTCCTAACCTTTCCAATTCAGCATTTTCGACGTAACCCGGGATACAAAACCAACTGTAATTAAACGACGGGACTTTCGAAACTGTACACCGTACACCTTTGCTTACATATTTCTTAAAAACAACAGATTATAAGATTATATAACTTTGGATATGAATAAGGCTACAATCTATTCTTTGTATGGCTCTTGTTCACCGCTAAAATGTTTTCGTTCTTCCCCAAGTGATGTATAACCTTATTTTTTTTTTTCATTTCGAATCTCTACTAATAAAAAATAATCTAATCCAAGCCACATTTTATTTATAGGAGGAGGAGTA
>NC_090761.1:51698224-51708224 GCF_036898095.1 Palaemon carinicauda | reverse complement strand
ATTGATGTTTTTAGTACACTAAATTTCTGAGTTAGCATTCCGAAAGCACATTCTACTGCTCTCCTAGCTCTACTCATCCTATAGTTGAATACCTTTCTAGAGTGATTTAGGTCCTTTCGAGGATATGGCCTCATTATATTGGGCTTTAAAGGGAATTCTTCATCTCCTATGAGATAGAAGGGTATTTTGATATCAGTAGTAGGTATTTCACCAGGCTGTGGGATATCTAGATGACCAGAGAGAAATGACCTACCCATATTAGAGTTACTAAAGACTGCACTGTCACTATTTCGCCCACATGCCCCAAGATCAATCAGAGTAAAACAACACTTGGCATCAGCAATACCCATTAATACAATAGAGTGATACTGTTTATAATTATGGAAAAGTGAGCCTGCATTAGGTGGGCATTTCAGGCGACAATGCTTGCCATCCACACTTCCGATACAGTTTGGAACATTGCATTTATCGAAAAATGCTCTTGCTATCTCTTTCCACTGTAGATGATCAGGTACTGGCATATACTGTGGTTGTAATACCTCCTATACGGCATTACTTGTTTCCTTGACAATGTTATGCACTGTAGTCTTCCCAATGTAGAACTGGAACCCAAGGGAAGCAAAAGACACTCCGGTAGCAACATGTCTGGAATAGAGAAAGAGAGAAACCCTCTATGAATAGGCCTTCTGTTTCCATGTTATTTTTCATCACTGCTGTTGTCATTAAAGTAATAATAACTACTATTATGACCATCCTTCTAATCACCATTATTATTTTTTCCACAGAATCCGATTGCAAGGAAAAATGGCATCAATTAAGGAGCAACTTTATGAGAGAAAAGAGGAAATTTACTACTCATACATCTGGATCAGCTAGCATCAAAGCCAAGAAATGGGTATTCTACGATGCTATGGAATTCCTCATACCCTATGTGACACCACGAGCCACATCATGTAATGTACCAACACCCCCAAATGAGGACACAAATTCTGAATTTGATATGGATGATGCTGCACCTGATGATACTTCATCAACTACTAATATCACGGATGCACCTGACAGTGTGCGTTCTGTACAAACAGCAACCGATGTTGACGTCTGTGAAAGGGGAAGTACGAGTACGTCTTCACCTGTTATCAAGCAGCCATCATCTACAGCAAAGAAGCATAATGTCAACAAAAGACGTCGCTGCGAGCTTCCAAGTGATGTAGATGGGCAAATCGTGGGGGAGTTGCAAAAGTTCCGAGAACAAGCAGTTTGTAAAAATGAAAATGAATCTGACCCAGATCGTCAGTTCCTCTTAAGTCTTCTCCCTCTTATGAATCAATTGTCACCTATCGACAGTATTGACATTAAAATAGAAATACATCAAGCCTTTCGTAGAAAACTCACCAAGGACCAAAACTCTAGCTACGGTAAGCCTTCGGACTCCTCGTCTGATAATGAGTTCCCACTCTAGCTAGCGCTTGTTTTGTTTAGCTCAGGACCTACTGAGAGTGGATCTTAGTTTAGCTTATCGGCCATATGCCAGCTTGGGCCTATAATCTCAAGTGTAGTCGGGAGATGAAAGATATTAGAGGCCTGGTGTGAACTACTAGACTAATACTTTTTACTTTTTCGTCAAAAGAAGTTTCGATCGAGATTATATTACGTAATCGGTGCACTTACAGTAGAATTTGTTTTTAAAGTCCACAGATATTTTGACAGTGATTGTTATCAACTTAACTTTTTTCCTGAAATAAATTGTATAAGAATAAAAGAATTTTTTTAATGTATTATATACTTTTTTGAATAATTTTTCAACCGAGTATTCACGAGTTAAGGTATAGGAGTACTTCTCTCAATATTTTATTTTGAACCTTAGCCAATAATAGTTTAAATCTAACCTTCACTGCTTAGTCTAGGCTAATGTTTACTTTTAGCCTATTGGGTTAGAAATAATTGTAATGCTTAGATTAGTTATTATGCAAGATTTGTACGTGTTTCTTTTAATATCTTCATAGTGTCTCGTGCTCTTCCTATTCAGACTCGTGTACTTTAGTCTATCATAGACCTTACAAAGTTTATAGCCATACATGCTGTGTTTTCGCTGCCATAGGAAAGAAAAACAAGCGTAGGAAATTTTCAAAATATGGCTGCAACACAGTCAGGTTTATAGACTAACTCTATCATTTTATTTTTTAATATATATCTCAGAAAATATTATGACAGAGTCTGATCTAGAAATTGCGTTTGATTCAAAACGTAGTCTATTATTAGTTGCTTATCTTTTTTTAAGTTGCTATTAAATCAAATTCATCGTTAGATTTTGCCAAGTCCCTGGGGGCATTCTCTACTGAAGCTATTGTTTAAGCAAGTAGGATAAGTAAAATAATGGTTCAAATTGTAAATTTATTACAAATATTTAGAATAAATATCTTATAAATTATATTTTTAATTTTAGTATTCTATTTACATTTTTATTGTTTGAAAAATATTTATAGTTATATAGTTTTTGAATTTATTGCTTTGAACGTCCCCGTGACGTAAGGATACCGTAACTGTGACGGAGTGTGAAGTTTGTTTATGTTGTTTGAAAGTGCCTGTGTATATTTGTAAACATTGCGTGTAAAAGTTGGTGTAAATCGTTTATTTGATTTGCAATTATATCATTACTCTCCTAGTGGACATTTTGAAGGTGACAGCTCGGTGGTAAGTCAGATAAAAACCAATATCTCGTAGTAAACAGTCTTTGTCAAGTGATTATTGTAGAATGAATGAATGATTTAAAGTTTTCAGGCATCCTGACATCTAAGGTCATTGACGCCTGATTATTGTAGAGGGTAGCTCAGCCAGTGTGATGCACAGGAATGAAAATGTGTACTTTAGGGGTCTTAGTCATGTGTTGCATGGTTTTAAAATATTCCCTCAATTTTGCAATGATTATCTGATTTTGTGTATTTTGAATTTAATGATACAATGCATTGAAGTTCCGACAATTTATCTCCCATAACTGGTTAGGTAGGTTAGGTTAGATTAAGATTGGAAATATTTCTTACTTTTTAAAATGACCAAGCTTCCATCATGGACTCATGAAACCGCATAAGAAAAAAAAGTTCGTGCATGTAATCATTATTAGTAACGAAAAAATAATGAACTTGTAACTTGGAAGTGTCTTTCTCATGCTGGTATCTTAGGTCCTTAGGGGTAGGCCTATGTTGACTTACTTTAGGCTAACCCTGGTAAGTGATTAATTTGCATTTCGGTAATTTTTTATTGTATTACAGGGCGATATTTCGAACAGAAAGTATATGTTTTCCTATAGTAAATAACGTGAATTAACCAAATTTGATGTTCATTTCAATCGGAAACAAACAGATTAACCAATTCGGCTAACTTTGAGTTGCACGGTGTCACTTCTCTTACGAATGTACTGCGAAAGATAACATTAGCAACGTTACCAATAATGCACAGTGTTACCAACGTTGACGTATGGTACACAGAGTTACCAACGGCATGCTGACATTACTAACGATAGTAATGATAGATATTTCCATAAGTATTTTAAATAATTTCTACATATAAGTTTTACTCAATATATAAAAAGTACAAAAAGGGCACAGAACCTAACAAACCCACCTAACCTAGCCTAGTAGTTTGACAGGTCACAAAATAACATTTGATCTACATCGGACGTTGGCAGCACTGGTTACTGTATTTTTTCATGACACAATCTTTGCAATGGCGCCTCCAAAGTTTATCCAGATATACTGTTTTGTATTTTCCTCCGGTTATAATAATTTCAAGAAGGTAATGTATAGAGAAGAAAAGGCTTGTTTTACATTTATATATCGATTCCCCAGTATGTTTTCCCCACCCAAAACCCCGAGTTCCCACTGGGGGTCCCCCATTATCGGAGAATATAGATGTATATATATTTCTGAAACTATTCATTTGCGACGGAAACGAGTGTCATTTTCGAAGAGAGCGTAATTTTTTCTATAAGAAAAAGTAGTTGTTTTCCTAGGTTACATTGCCCTGTAAACACTACAATGAAACCTGCATTTCAATTGCTAGACGTAACAGAATGTTCCAAGCGAATCAAACCTTTGGTTTTGTCGGAAATTAGTAACTTCAGAGTTAAACCTCCCTGGAAAATTATCAAGAATAGGCAAAGAGTGGGAAATTAAGGTTTTTGAGAGGGAAAGAATGTGGGTAGAATATAGAAATGTTACCTAACCTAACCTAGGGTGCCAGGTCATTGTTTACTATGGGGTGTTCACACCTTGCATCTCCCTGTTCCTTGACCTGACCTACAGTTATGCATTATAACGTTGAAAACCTTTAGTAAACCTCTGTGCATTAAGGTTAAACCTATAAGTCTAACATTATTCAGAATAAGAAATTACAGATAGTGTTTCATCTTCATCTTTAAATTATTCTTCAGATATAAATGTATATGATAAAGGAAAATCTGACAGATTACACTACTGCCGCAGAAGCAAAAAATTTAATATTATACTTTAATCCCTATTGTGGAGATTGAATATTTTTTGATCAAGTCGTCTGAAACTGAATAAACCCGCCCTGATATAAGGTCCGGGCATTCTGCGTATGCATGCACATGAATAAAAAGATATTACTAAAATCAATAGGAAAACTATTACCAAAGTAATTTGTATTTATTGGTCAAAACAAACACTACCTAACCTGACTTAGGGCCCCATGTCTTTATCGAGGTGGGGAGGCTCTACTTCAGTTTAGCCTCACCTAAATCTCCTAACCTGACTGGGATCTATTTTATCACTTAATGACAGGCCCAAGAGGATTAGAAGGCGGGAATTAATTGAGCCGTAGCTGCTATGAGTGTAGGGAAATATCTCCTGGCACTGGCTTCTTACTGAATATACAGATACTTTATATTGATTTCCAAATCTGTACTTTAAAACAATCTTGTCCACATAACTAAAGAGCAACTGCTATGCTAAGATAGTTTTCACTCTAGTGAGCAGTTGGACTTGTACGGGCCATGTAACTTTAAGCAATTCCTTAAAAATTGTACGGAACAGCTACTAGTATGAATGATAAAGACAATACAGTGTAAGTACAATATGGATTTATGTGTTATGCATAAGTGTAAGAGGAATTCCTTAAGTAGCTTACTATGTTGCATAAGCATTACATAGCCCCATGTAAAGCTGCATCATGCCATTAGAGAGATAAACCTTTGGTCTATGTCATATGGGATATGTCCCAATGAACCTTAATCCAGGACACTATGACCTTGCTAGATGTGAACTCTCCACTCTCACTTCCAGACTATCCACCCTAATTCGACCCAGAACACCATAAGTCCTGTAGTGCTTCTTTTTCAATTATCAGAGTTCAGTATCTACTCTCGTACAGCAGTGTCAGCCCCCCCCCCCCCCATCTACTACTGTACGCTAAAAAGAACAAAGTACGTAAATCATAATACAGTACTGTTTTGGGAACAATGATCTCTATTATAATGCTACACAATGCTGTCACTAATCAACTGTTAGAAGTGAAATAGCAGAAGTTCTAAAAAGGCCAATAGATCTGTAAAAAAAAAAAATTTCATATATGTAAAGTGTATGACTAGCAACTCTGTTTTATTTGGCGTACTGTAATTTAAAAAAGAATTGTCTTGAAGGAACTATGAGGTAAAAAGAAAATTCCCACTCAAAGCCGGTTGAGATAAAGGGAGGCTAAGGAAGAGTAAAACAATTCTATGCAACACACACTGGGACAAAAGCTGCAATTGTTCCAGCACACTTACAAACACTTTTTCTTTACATAGGATAGTATATCAGTGAAGCTGGAGAACATGGCAGTTAAACTTTTATAACGAGTCCGGGGGTTTCATATCCTAGATTTGACTCCTGCCGGATAGCAAGTCTCTGCACTGTAACTGTTGGTCTAAATCATCTTTGTTCCGTAACCGAAATACAAACCACGCTATTTACATTGGTATTACTTTCGGCGTAGCTGAAATGACGAGCCATTAGATTTTAACGAGGGTTTCCTACCCCGCGCTAGTTAGCAGGGGTAGGGGGAGGGGTAGCTTGCTACCCTCCCTCCCTCACACACCGGTGAAATGTCTCACTTCACTTTTGGCTCGGACAATGGACAGACGTCTCTGTCTTCGTCCTCACTTGGCAGCCATTATTTGTTTTGTCTTTACTTAATCACTTACTTTTCTTTTACTCAATATATATGTAAACATTTTTTCGTGTTTATGTATATATTTGAGTATAGAAATCAGTAAGTTTCCTTTTCAGAGTTTGTGCTTGTGTGTGTAGTGTACGATATCTCCGTGGAGCCCTCGGCAGTTAGGCCACCACGGTGTAATTTCATGGGTCGCGATCGAGTTTGACTACGATATTTCTCTCTCTCTCTTTTGAGGTCGTTCACCCTTTACTACGTTACCTTTACTACGTCTGAGTAGCTTCCTTCCCATGTGGGTGGGGTTGCTACGCCGTACGTTTTGTCTCAATTAGTTTATGAATCTAATTGTATTTGTTGATTTTTCAGCTTTTGTAGAACGATTCCTTTCGGGGTTTTCGTTCTTTATTTAGTGTTCATTCATTTTTAAATTACATAGTTACATAATTATAATTGTTATAATTCTGTGTTGGTTACAGCTCTCCTTCCGTGAGTAAGTGGTGTGGTTGTGGGGGCACGTGCCTGTTGTGTAATTCTTGTGTTCTTTTCCCTTGGGATTCCTCTTCGGAGCCTTCCCGGGGAATGAATGTTAACTAATGATTTTTGTTTTTATTTTTCACAGTTACCGATCTAGTTCGTTTCTGTAATGGGACAACGGAGTGGGCTGTCTTGTTGAGGCCTGGGGATTCGGCTGTTGCTGCCTCCCCTATAGATCTTCGTCAGGGGCGTGTCTCCTTCTCCTGGAAGTACTCCCGTGACGATTGACAGCTCTCCAGTTCATTTTAGAACACTCAGGAGGCTCGCCTCCTTGGGTGGGTAACTTTCCTTCCGAGGGAAGTTTTCCTGTCCAGGCTTGAGTTTTTTTTTTTACCCTTTGGGGGGTTCTACTCTTGCCTTTATTTCGTACGACTATGCTCTTGGTGCTGAGCGGTCGCTCCTGCAGTTACGCTCAAGGGGCTGGGCAACTGCAGGAGCCCCTCTTCGGAGGATTGCTCTTTTTAGGTCAACTGGCTGACCCGTCTCTTCTACGAAGTGTTTCTCTTTCGTTCGCGAGGGAGTACACTCATAGAGACTCCTCTTCAGAGGACTCTTCTGCTGTTGTTGCTGTTGGCCGCCTTCGCCGTAAGGCTCACTGTCCGCTACGTCGTAAGGGCCTCCTATCTCCCTATAAGGGTGCTAAGAGGCGCCTTTTGAATCTTCTCCGTATGCATCCTGCAGCTCCTACCTCCTTAGATCTCTCCGGGGATCGATCTCCAACGCCTTCCTGACCTTCCGCCCCTGGTGCAGCTGGACAGCAGTCTGACCTCGTCATCCGACGGGCAACGGTCCCTTCGGGGCAAAGGGTTGCCTCCCACGGGGGGTCTTCCCTTGTGTGTCAGGGTTCCCCTGCGCGCCCTTCTGCAGTGTTAGCGCACAGGCGCTCTCCTGCTCGTCAGCGTTCTCCTGATCGCCAGCGCTCTCCTGTTCGCCAGCGCTCTCCTGTTCGTCAGCGCTCTCCTGATGGTCTTCGCCCCACTGCTCGCCAGCGCTCTCCTGAGGACTCCGAACATCCTGCTGTTCCTGTTGTGCGCCCCTGCGCGCATCAGTCTCCTGAGCACTCTAGATCTCCTGCCTGTCAGAGCGCACCTGCGCTTCCAGTTCCTGATACGCGCCCAGGTTCGCCCCGCACGGCCTAGAACTTCGGTTCAGGTCTTGGACAAGGACTCTTCTCCTCGCCCTCGCGATCCGGCTCGTCAGCCTGCTCCAGCGCAGCAACGCTCTCGGTCGCCTACACGTGCTTCTAAGCTACTGTACGCACAGGATTCCACGCGTCGCCCTTCTGTTCGCCAGCGATCACCAGCTAGCCAGCGACCACAGACGCGTCAACGTTCGCCTGCTCTTCAGCGATCTCCTGCGTGTCAACGATCCCCAGCGCGTCAGCGATCTCCTGACCGCCCGCGTGATCTTTCGCCTGCGCGTAAGCACCATCATGCACCAACGCGTCATCGCTTGCCTACGCGCCGGCGTTCACCAACACACCATCGATCGCCTGCTTGCTATCGATCTTCCACGCGTTAGAGGTCCCCTGGACACCATCAGTAGCGATCTAGCGTTCGCCTGCTGTGGACCACGATCTCCGGTAGCTGAGTCTTGCTGTAGATCTTTCTCCTGCTCGCCAGCGGTCACCTTTTCTTTTGTCCTTCTGTGCGCCAGCTTTCTTCAATCGCCAGCGCACATCTGCGCGCCCTTTCCTGCCACGCACCAATGGGCGCTAACGGTTTTTTCCTGACCGTCCAGGATCGCCTGATTGACAGCTCGCATCAGCACTCACCTTCCTGATGCACCTGCACGCCTTCTGATTAGCGCGATGCGCGCTAACCATCCCTAGTCTCTTATGCGTCAGCGATCTCCTACGCGCCTGCGCGACTCTTCGCCTGCGCGCTAGCGTTTTTGTTAACGCACCACCGCTCGCCAACGCGCCGTCGCTTACCAACGCGCCATCACTTGCCGACGCGCCATCGCTTGCCAACGCGCCTTCACTCGCCTACGGGCCATCGCTCGCCAAGACATGCCATCGCCCGCACGCCCACGTGCCTGCGCGGACACACGCCTACGCGCATCTACGCGCATGCATGCCTGCGCACATGCGCTCCAATGTTCCCCCGCGCGCGAACCAACGGTATTCCATAGCGTGAACCAACAGCGTTCCATTGCACGAACCGACGGCGTTCCATCGCGCGAACCGACGGCGTTCCATCGCGCGAACCGACGGCGTTCCATCGCGCGAACCGACGGTGTTCCATTGCGCGAGCGCCAGCTCGATTCCTGCAGTAAGCCATCGCTTACCTACGTGTCGTCGCTCGCCTGTGAACTGTCGGATTCCGACCGCCAGCTCTCGCCCTTCCAACCACGCCTGCGCTCCCTCGCGCACTTTTGTCTGCGCTCCTGCGTGCCCGCGCATGGGCGCTTCCACGTTCGCCCACGCGCGAACCATTCATTTACCATCGCGCTAGGGCGATTGCGACCGCGATTCCCGTCGGGGTCTCGCAACACGGCCAGCCTGGCGAGTCTTCTGGAGCGCGTATTTCCAGAACACGGTCTCCACCCCCGTAAACGCGAGCATGGCTCGTGCTAGAGCAGGAAGAATCTTCAGGGAGGTCTGTGCAACATTCTTCTTTCCAGAACCTGGGTTAGTCCTTTCTCTTCGTTATTCCCTGGAAGGGTCTTGCCAGGGAGTTTTCCTTTCGAGATTTCTCCGTCGGGAAGGGGGTGACTGGTTTAGCCCTTCCTCTTCACCTCTCATGGAAGGGGCTTACCAGGCCTTTCCCTCCTTGGTTGCGACCGAGGTTTTGTACTCGGAAGCCCCAGGAAGATCTTGGGTAATTTCCTCCTCTCGGGCTCAAGCACCTTTGCGTTCCGTTGCCAAGTTTCGAACTTGCGGGAAACCTCGATGTTGGAGCATCTAGACGCAGTGTCCGAGGGCTTCCTCTCGGGTGTCTCATCCGTGAATGTCGACAAGCTCAGACACTCTTCCATCCTTGGGAAGAGCTTGTTTTGAGCCCAAGGACAGAGAAATGAACTGTTGTTGGGCGTTTTCACTCTTCCAAGGCGCTTACTTCCAGACCCTGCAGGCCTCTGACGCCTCTTCATTCAGCCTCGTCAGCCTAAGTTATCGGAACTGGCTACGGCAGCTAAGGACAAGGTGTACAATAGCAGTCCCCTCCTGTCAGGGACAGGTAGCACGGAGGCTCTCCCGGGGGGGCATAATCCTAGAGGGACCGGCAAAGTTTACAAAACTCTAGGATTGGCAATCCCCCTTGCAGGTCTCACGCTGGGGGGATGCCTAAGGTTACTC
>NC_090761.1:51678224-51693224 GCF_036898095.1 Palaemon carinicauda | reverse complement strand
ACACATCCAAACAAAAGACCTTGTTATATTTTGCTTAAACATCCAAGCACTTTGGAAACCTACGAAACATCCAAGCAAGGGCTCTTTGGAATCCTGCCAAACATCCAAGCAAGGACTCTTTGGAATCCTTGCAAACATCCAAGTAAGGGCTCTTTGGAATCCTGCCAAACATCCAAGCAAGGACTCTTTGGAATCCTTGCAAACATCCAAGTAAGGGCTCTTTGGAATCCTGCCAAACATCCAGGCAAGGACTCTCTGGAATCCTTGCAAACATCCATGCAAGGGCTCTTTGGAATCCTGCCAAACATCCAGGCAAGGGTTCTTTGGAATCCTTGCAAACATCCAAGCAAGGGTTCTTTGGAATCCTTCCAAACATCCAAGCAAGGGTTCTTTGGAATCTTTGCAAACATCCAAGCAAGGGTTCTTTGGAATCTTTGCAAACATCCAAGCAAGGACTCTGTGGAATCCTTGCAAACATCCAAGCAAGGGTTCTTTGGAATCCTTGCAAACATCCAAGCAAGGGTTCTTTGGAATCCTTGCAAACATCCAAGCAAGGGCTCTGTGGAATCCTTGCAAACATCCAAGCAAGGGTTCTTTGGAATCCTTACAAACATGGAATCCTTACAAACATCCAAGCAAGGGCTCTGTGGAATCCTTGCAAACATCCAAGCAAGGGTTCTTTGGAATCCTTGCAAACATCCAAGCAAGGGTTCTTTGGAATCTTTGCAAACATCCAAGCAAGGACTCTGTGGAATCCTTGCAAACATCCAAGCAAGGGTTCTTTGGAATCCTTGCAAACATCCAAGCAAGGGTTCTTTGGAATCTTTGCAAACATCCAAGCAAGGACTCTGTGGAATCCTTGCAAACATCCAAGCAAGGGTTCTTTGGAATCCTTGCAAACATCCAAGCAAGGGTTCTTTGGAATCTTTGCAAACATCCAAGCAAGGACTCTGTGGAATCCTTGCAAACATCCAAGCAAGGGTTCTTTGGAATCCTTGCAAACATCCAAGCAAGGGTTCTTTGGAATCTTTGCAAACATCCAAGCAAGGACTCTGTGGAATCCTTGCAAACATCCAAGCAAGGGTTCTTTGGAATCCTTGCAAACATCCAAGCAAGGGTTCTTTGGAATCCTTGCAAACATCCAAGCAAGGGTTCTTTGGAATCCTTGCAAACATCCAAGCAAGGGTTCTTTGGAATCCTTGCAAACATCCAAGCAAGGGTTCTTTGGAATCCTTGCAAACATCCAAGCAAGGGTTCTTTGGAATCTTTGCAAACATCCAAGCAAGGACTCTGTGGAATCCTTGCAAACATCCAAGCAAGGGTTCTTTGGAATCCTTGCAAACATCCAAGCAAGGGTTCTTTGGAATCTTTGCAAACATCCAAGCAAGGGTTCTTTGGAATCCTTGCAAACATCCAAGCAAGGGTTCTTTGGAATCCTTGCAAACATCCAAGCAAGGGTTCTTTGGAATCTTTGCAAACATCCAAGCAAGGACTCTGTGGAATCCTTGCAAACATCCAAGCAAGGGTTCTTTGGAATCCTTGCAAACATCCAAGCAAGGGTTCTTTGGAATCTTTGCAAACATCCAAGCAAGGACTCTGTGGAATCCTTGCAAACATCCAAGCAAGGGTTCTTTGGAATCCTTGCAAACATCCAAGCAAGGGTTCTTTGGAATCCTTGCAAACATCCAAGCAAGGGCTCTGTGGAATCCTTGCAAACATCCAAGCAAGGGTTCTTTGGAATCCTTACAAACATGGAATCCTTACAAACATCCAAGCAAGGGCTCTGTGGAATCCTTGCAAACATCCAAGCAAAGGCTCTGTGGAATCCTTGCAAACATCCAAGCAAGGGTTCTTTGGAATCTTTGCAAACATCCAAGCAAGGACTCTGTGGAATCTTTGCAAACATCCAAGCAAGGACTCTGTGGAATCCTTACAAACATCCAAGCAAGGGTTCTTTGGAATCCTTGCAAACATCCAAGAAAGGGTTCTTTGGAATCCTTGCAAACATCCAAGCAAGGGTTCTTTGGAATCCTTGCAAACATCCAAGCAAGGGTTCTTTGGAATCCTTGCAAACATCCAAGCAAGGGTTCTTTGGAATCCTTGCAAACATCCAAGCAAGGGTTCTTTGGAATCTTTGCAAACATCCAAGCAAGGACTCTGTGGAATCCTTGCAAACATCCAAGCAAGGGTTCTTTGGAATCCTTATAAACATCCAAGCAAGGGTTCTTTGGAATCCTTGCAAACATCCAAGCAAGGGTTCTTTGGAATCCTTGCAAACATCCAAGCAAGGGTTCTTTGGAATCCTTGCAAACATCCAAGCAAGGGTTCTTTGGAATCCTTGCAAACATCCAAGCAAGGGTTCTTTGGAATCCTTGCAAACATCCAAGCAAGGGTTCTTTGGAATCCTTGCAAACATCCAAGCAAGGGCTCTTTGGAATCCTTGCAAACATCCAAGCAAGGGTTCTTTGGAATCCTTGCAAACATCCAAGCAAGGGCTCTTTGGAATCCTTGCAAACATCCAAGCAAGGGTTCTTTGGAATCCTTACAAACATCCAAGCAAGGGCTCTGTGGAATCCTTGCAAACATCCAAGCAAAGGCTCTGTGGAATCCTTGCAAACATCCAAGCAAGGGTTCTTTGGAATCTTTGCAAACATCCAAGCAAGGACTCTGTGGAATCCTTGCAAACATCCAAGCAAGGACTCTGTGGAATCCTTGCAAACATCCAAGCAAGGGTTCTTTGGAATCCTTGCAAACATCCAAGCAAGGGCTCTGTGGAATCCTTGCAAACATCCAAGCAAGGGTTCTTTGGAATCCTTACAAACATCCAAGCAAGGGTTCTTTGGAATCCTTGCAAACATCCAAGCAAGGGTTCTTTGGAATCCTTGCAAACATCCAAGCAAGGGTTCTTTGGAATCTTTGCAAACATCCAAGCAAGGGTTCTTTGGAATCCTTGCAAACATCCAAGCAAGGGCTCTGTGGAATCCTTGCAAACATCCAAGCAAGGGTTCTTTGGAATCTTTGCAAACATCCAAGCAAGGACTCTGTGGAATCCTTGCAAACATCCAAGCAAGGACTCTGTGGAATCCTTGCAAACATCCAAGCAAGGGTTCTTTGGAATCCTTGCAAACATCCAAGCAAGGGCTCTGTGGAATCCTTGCAAACATCCAAGCAAGGGTTCTTTGGAATCCTTACAAACATCCAAGCAAGGGTTCTTTGGAATCTTTGCAAACATCCAAGCAAGGGTTCTTTGGAATCCTTGCAAACATCCAAGCAAGGGCTCTGTGGAATCCTTGCAAACATCCAAGCAAGGGTTCTTTGGAATCCTTACAAACATCCAAGCAAGGGCTCTGTGGAATCCTTGCAAACATCCAAGCAAGGGTTCTTTGGAATCCTTACAAACATCCAAGCAAGGGTTCTGTGGAATCCTTGCAAACATCCAAGCAAGGGTTCTTTGGAATCCTTCCAAACATCCAAGCAAGGGTTCTTTGGAATCTTTGCAAACATCCAAGCAAGGGTTCTTTGGAATCCTTACAAACATCCAAGCAAGGACTCTTTGGAATCCTTGCAAACATCCAAGTAAGGGCTCTTTGGAATCCTGCCAAACATCCAGGCAAGGACTCTTTGGAATCCTTGCAAACATCCATGCAAGGGCTCTTTGGAATCCTGCCAAACATCCAGGCAAGGGTTCTTTGGAATCCTTGCAAACATCCAAGCAAGGGTTCTTTGGAATCCTTCCAAACATCCAAGCAAGGGTTCTTTGGAATCTTTGCAAACATCCAAGCAAGGGTTCTTTGGAATCTTTGCAAACATCCAAGCAAGGACTCTGTGGAATCCTTGCAAACATCCAAGCAAGGGTTCTTTGGAATCCTTGCAAACATCCAAGCAAGGGCTCTGTGGAATCCTTGCAAACATCCAAGCAAGGGTTCTTTGGAATCCTTGCAAACATCCAAGCAAGGGATCTTTGGAATCTTTGCAAACATCCAAGCAAGGACTCTGTGGAATCCTTGCAAACATCCAAGCAAGGACTCTGTGGAATCCTTGCAAACATCCAAGCAAGGGTTCTTTGGAATCCTTACAAACATCCAAGCAAGGGTTCTGTGGAATCCTTGCAAACATCCAAGCAAGGGTTCTTTGGAATCCTTGCAAACATCCAAGCAAGGGTTCTTTGGAATCTTTGCAAACATCCAAGCAAGGACTCTGTGGAATCCTTGCAAACATCCAAGCAAGGGTTCTTTGGAATCCTTGCAAACATCCAAGCAAGGGCTCTGTGGAATCCTTGCAAACATCCAAGCAAGGGTTCTTTGGAATCCTTACAAACATCCAAGCAAGGGTTCTTTGGAATCCTTGCAAACATCCAAGCAAAGGCTCTGTGGAATCCTTGCAAACATCCAAGCAAGGGTTCTTTGGAATCCTTACAAACATCCAAGCAAGGGTTCTTTGGAATCCTTACAAACATCCAACCAAGGGTTCTTTGGAATCTTTGCAAACATCCAAGCAAGGGTTCTTTGGAATCCTTACAAACATCCAAGCAAGGGTTCTTTGGAATCCTTGCAAACATCCAAGGAAGGGTTCTTATGAATCCTTGCAAACTTCCAAGCAAGGGCTCTGTGGAATCCTTGCAAACATCCAAGCAAGGGCTCTGTGGAATCCTGCCAATCTTCCAAGCAAGGGTTCTTATGAATCTTTGCAAACATCCAAGCAAGGGTTCTTTTAAATCCTTGCAAACATCCAAGCAAGTTCTCTGTGGAATCCTTGCAAACATCCAAGCAAGGGCTCTGTGGAATCCTGCCAATCTTCCAAGCAAGGGTTCTTATGAATCTTTGCAAAGATCCAAGCAAGGGTTCTTTTGAATCCTTGCAAACATCCAAGCAAGTTCTCTGTGGAATCCTTGCAAACATCCAAGCAAATGCTCTGTGGAATCCTTGCAAACATACAAGCAAGAGTTCATTGAAATCCTGCCAAACATCCAAGCAAGGGCTCTTTGGAATCTTTGCAAACATCCAAGCAAGGGTTCTTTGGAATCCTTACAAACATCCAAGCAAGGGCTCTGTGGAATCCTTGCAAACATCCAAGCAAATGCTCTGTGGAATCCTTGCAAACATACAAGCAAGAGTTCATTGAAATCCTGCCAAACATCCAAGCAAGGGCTCTTTGGAATCTTTGCAAACATCCAAGCAAGGGCTCTTTGGAATCCTTGCAAACATCCAAGCAAGGGTTCTTTGGAATCCTTACAAACATCCAAGCAAGGGCTCTGTGGAATCCTTGCAAACATCCAAGCAAATGCTCTGTGGAATCCTTGCAAACATACAAGCAAGAGTTCATTGAAATCCTGCCAAACATCCAAGCAAGGGCTCTTTGGAATCTTTGCAAACATCCAAGCAAGGGCTCTTTGGAATCTTTGCAAACATCCAAGCAAGGGTTCTTTGGAATCCTTACAAACATCCAAGCAAGGGCTCTGTGGAATCCTTGCAAACATCCAAGCAAATGCTCTGTGGAATCCTTGCAAACATACAAGCAAGAGTTCATTGAAATCCTGCCAAACATCCAAGCAAGGGCTCTTTGGAATCTTTGCAAACATCCAAGCAAGGGCTCTTTGGAATCCTTGCAAACATCCAAGCAAGGGTTCTTTGGAATCCTTACAAACATCCAAGCAAGGGCTCTGTGGAATCCTTGCAAACATCCAAGCAAATGCTCTGTGGAATCCTTGCAAACATACAAGCAAGAGTTCATTGAAATCCTGCCAAACATCCAAGCAAGGGCTCTTTGGAATCTTTGCAAACATCCAAGCAAATGCTCTGTGGAATCCTTGCAAACATACAAGCAAGAGTTCATTGAAATCCTGCCAAACATCCAAGCAAGGGCTCTTTGGAATCTTTGCAAACATCCAAGCAAGGGTTCTTTGGAATCCTTGCAAACATCCAAGCAAGGGTTCTTTGGAATCCTTACAAACATCCAAGCAAGGGCTCTGTGGAATCCTTGCAAACATCCAAGCAAAGGCTCTGTGGAATCCTTGCAAACATCCAAGCAAGGGTTCTTTGGAATCCTTGCAAACATCCAAGCAAGGGTTCTTATGAATCCTTGCAAACATCCAAGCAAAGGCTCTGTGGAATCCTTGCAAACATCCAAGCAAGGGTTCTTTGGAATCCTTGCAAACATCCAAGCAAGGGTTCTTATGAATCCTTGCAAACATCCAAGCAAGTTCTCTGTGGAATCCTTGCAAACATCCAAGCAAAGGCTCTGTGGAATCCTTGCAAACATACAAGCAAGAGTTCATTGAAATCCTGCCAAACATCCAAGCAAGGGCTCTTTGGAATCTTTGCAAACATCCAAGCAAGGGTTCTTTGGAATCCTTGCAAACATCCAAGCAAGGGTTCTTATGAATCCTTGCAAACTTCCAAGCAAAGGCTCTGTGGAATCCTTGCAAACATACAAGCAAGAGTTCATTGAAATCCTGCCAAACATCCAAGCAAGGGCTCTTTGGAATCTTTGCAAACATCCAAGCAAGGGTTCTTTGGAATCCTTGCAAACATCCAAGCAAGGGTTCTTATGAATCCTTGCAAACATCCAAGCAAAGGCTCCGTGGAATCCTTGCAAACATCCAAGCAAGGGTTCTTTGGAATCCTTGCAAACATCCAAGCAAGGGTTCTTTGGAATCCTTGCAAACATCCAAGCAAGGGTTCTTTGGAATCCTTGCAAACATCCAAGCAAGGGTTCTTATGAATCCTTGCAAACTTCCAAGCAAGGGCTCTGTGGAATCCTTGCAAACATCCAAGCAAGGGCTCTTTGGAATCCTTGCAAACATCCAAGCAAGGGCCTTTTGTGATAGCAGACATCCAAACAAAGACCCTTAGGAATCCTGTCTAACATCTAAGCAAATGCCTTTTGTGATCTTTGTCCATACATTAAAACAAAGTTCCTTTGGAATCCTGTCAAACATTCAAGCAAAGGCCTTTTGGAATCTGGCCTAGAAATTCAAGCAAATGTCTCTTGTGGCCCTGTCCATACATTAAAACAAAGGCTCTTTGGAATCCTGTCAAACATCCAAGCAAAGGCCCTTTGGAATCCTGCCCCAAAAATCCAAGCAAAGGCCTTTTGTGGTCTTGCTTAGGCATTCAAACAAAGTCCCTTAGAATTCTGTCAAACATCCAAGTAAAAGCCATTTGTTATCCTGCCTAGACATTCAAGCAAAGGCCCTTTGGAATCCTGCCGAACATCGTAGCAAAGGCCTTTTGTTATTCTGCCTAGACATATGACAAAGTCCGGTGGAATCTTGCCAAAACCTCCAAGCAAAGGTCTTTTTGTGATCCTGCCTAGACATCCAAACAAAGGACCTTTGTGATCCGGCCAAACATTCAAGCAAAGGCCTTTTATGATCCTGCTTAGACATCCAAACAAAGGACCTTTGTAATCCGGCCAAACATTCAAGCAAAGGCCTTTTATGACCCTGCTTAGACACCCAAACAAAGGCCCTTTGGAATCCTGCTAAAAATCCAAGCAAACTAGAAAAGGCCTTTTGTGATCCTGCCTAGACACCCTTGCAAATGCCATTTAATTTATCTTTCTTAGACTTCTAAGTAAAGGCATTTAGTGATCCTGCTTAGATATCCAAATAAAGGCCCTTTGGAATCCGGCCAAACACCCAAGGAAAGGCCCTTTGTTATGCAGCCTAGACATGTAAGCAAAAGCCATTTGAAATCCTGCCAAACATCCTAACAAAGGCCTTTTGTGATCCTGCCCATACACCCATGCAAAGGACCATCCTAGATTTCTAAGCAAAGGCCTTTTGTGATCCTACTTAGACTTCTAAACAAAGGCCCTTTGGAATCCTGTCAAACATCCAAGAAAAAACCCTTTGTTATCCTACCTAGACATTAAAGCAAAGGCCCTTTGGAATCCTGCTAAACATCCTAGCAAAGCCTTTTGTGATCCTGCCTAGTCACTGATGCAAAGGCCCTTTTTATCCTTCCTAGACTTCAAAACAAAGGCCTTTTGTAGTCCTGCTTAGACATCCAAACAAAGGCCCTTTGGAATCCTGCCAATCATGCAAGCAATAGCCCTTTGTTATCCTGCGTAGACATCCAAGCAAAGGCCCTTTGGAATCCTGCCAAACATCTTGGCAAAAGCCTTATGTGATCCTGCTTAGACATCCAAGCAAAGTCCTTTTTTTATCGTGCCTAGACTTCCAAGTAAAGACTTTTTTTTTTTTTGTCCTTCCTAGACATCTAAGCAAAGACCCTTTGTGATCCTACCTAGACATTCAAGCAAAGGCTCTTCATGATGCTGATAAGCAAAGCCCTTTTAAATCTTGCCTAGACATCCTAACAAAGGTCTTTTGTTATCCTGTCAGGATACCAGCAAACCTCAAATCAATCAATCAATCAATCTTTTGCTTTCCCGCCTAGACATCCAAAGAAGGGGTCTTTGTGATCCTGCTAAACAAAGCCCTTTTAGTCCTATCTAGACATCCAAGCAAAGGCCCTTTTTTATTCTCCCCAGACATCCAAGCGAAGGTCCTTTATGATGGCCGTTGGTTTCATTAGAGGGACAGTAGCAGCCATTATCTCATTCGGTTCTGGTGAAGAAGTGCGAATGTCATGATCAGTAATTAGCGACAGAGTCATTCATTCATTATCTCTTGACTATAAGCAGGGACATTCAGAATCAGTTTTTTTTTTTTTTTTTTTTTGAACCTCTTGTCCTTTTTCTTCTTTATTTAACTGGCAGATATCACTTGTTTCATTTTTTTCATGTTTCTGAATTTTTTTTTTAGGTGTTATTCTTATCTTGGATATTATTACATATGGATTTATTTCTTTGCGTTTTTCAATCAAACAGATAATGGACTATTTATCTTGATATCCCTTCCATCTCGGAATACCTTCTGACAATAAGTTAATCCCCTGGGCTCTAGTATTCATTGTACGCTGTGATATGCGAAATACATAAGAATGTATATAATACACTGATTTTGCAGGTCCTGTAGTGCGTAATGTTCCCTTTGTGATAGGACCAAGAAAGCAGCCCTTGAACTAAAGTTAAGTAAAGATGATATACTACGACATTTCATATAGGGGAGTTGAACATATAGGGCGATTTCAACCCGTTATTTATATAGAAAATATTTATTTTGATGTCACTGTTCTTTAAATATTTGATTTTTCCTTGTTTCCTTTCCTTACTGGGCTATTTTCCCTGTTGGAGTCTTATAGCATCCTGCTTTTCCAACTAGGGTTATATCTTGGCAATTACTACTACTACTACTACTACTACTACTACTACTACTACTACTACTAATAATAATAATAATAACAACATCCTTTGTTTCCAGGATTGCACAAAACTTGCTATTATCCTTTCTTTTTGCCTTGGATGAGGACGGTCGTTAACACCCCTTTAGCGCCTCGGAGAGATTCTTTATATTTTATTTTGGTTGTTAATCACTTCTCGTATTTCCTTTCCTCATTGAGTTATTTTCCCTGTTGGAGCCCCTGGGCTTGTAGCAACCTGCTTTTCCAACTAGGGTTGTAGCTTGGCAATTAATAATAATAATAATAATAATAATAATAATAATAATAATAATAATAATAAAAATGTCATTTTCAGTTTGTTACGGAAACCACTTTTCTCAGATTTTGTTTATAAAAAGAGTAATTTTCCGTTTGGTACGGACACGATGCTTCTGAGAAATATACATTTTCTTTCTCACTAGAAAATATGGATATAAAGATTGTGAGGAATTTGATTTCGAGTTACTACATTAGATGCATGAGGTTTAAAGTACTCTCAATAGTTATTTCAGATATTATGAACATGGCATCGTATTCGGATATAACTGGACCGTGGGCTGGTCCTTTGGTTTATACCGCCAAAAGTACAAAGCTGGAATTCTTATTATTAACTAGCCAAGCTACAACCCTAGTAAGAAAGGCAGAATTGCTAATAAGCCCAATGCTTCTGGGTTATGTGAGTTTCCTTTCAATTTTGGCATCATATGAAATTATAGCGTATTTAGACTCTTTAAGGTTTAAATGTTTTCAAGTTTGCTCTGCCCTGTTTGTACCGCCAAAGCGTTACCGTTTTCTTTTGTCAGGATCAATTTTTTTTTCGTAAATCTAAAAGTTAAAAAAAGAATTATATGCGAAATTGATTGGTTGGTTTAAAATTCCAATTGGTTTAATCCGTACGGTAAATAGGTAAATAATATAACTCAACTAATTACTAAAGCGGAAAACAGTCTCTTGTTGGTGGCGCCTCCCTCGGTGGTAAATAGAACCTCAAGGCTCAAGTTCTGCACTTTGCCGATAGATGGCAGAACTATACAGAGACCTTTGATGATTGTTAGATTTATAATTGCAAATAGTTTAGATAAAAAATGTATTGCCATTGACTCCATGCAAGACCAAGTATTACGCTAATTTTTAATAGTTATTGAAATTAGGTTATTTCACGATATAGGCAAAAGTATAATTTTATAAGAGCGTACTCTACTCCAAGCGCATTTAGTCTTGAGCTTACGTTATCGACTCGAGCTTTCTCAAGGTTGAAGGTGGGAAATGACTTGGAGGAAATTCGGTTGAAAATGCAAGATGATTATTTTAGTTATTTTTTTTTTATTTACATTCTGTTTAATGGTTATTTTCTAGAATGAACGTATTATTATTATTATTATTATTATTATTATTATTATTATTATTATTATTATTATTATTATTATTATTATTATTATTGTTGTTGTATAAAGCATAATGTTTAAAACGAAATGTACATTACCATATGAATGAATATTTATTTTTGTCTTTTTTTTAATTCATGACTTAATATCCTCGTTAATGTTTTTTATTTTATCTTTTATTATGAAATACACATTTACAATCTTACAGTTTATAACATATATACATCACAGTATATTTACATAAATAATTTGGTGCTACTATAGCGTGAGGTCTACCGCCATATGTCGCCTACCCAGGCGGAGGGTGAGGTCTACCACGCGACAAGCTTGGACCTTCCGCAACCTAAATGCCATGGGATACCAGCATTCTACAGTGAACCACCAGCAATATTATGTGGATCCAGCGACAGGCAATTGAGCGATCGTGGTTGGACGCTAAAACGATGATTCTGAAGAGATTAATGCGAGGTGTTGGTCGTCAGCTGTTCCAGTCTCATCTTTATTTTTGCTGGAAGGTGATGAGAAAAAAGTGTGTACCGCTAGGATAAATGTATGGAAATATATGATAACATGTTTATTTTTACCTTTATTCCTTTTTTTTAATGTAATTAGAAATTCAATTATCTATTTAAGTCATTTCTATGTTTAAATTAAGTGTTTATTGCTTAAACAAATGTATGAAATGTGTTTTATCTATGAGGGACGAATAATTTAGCAGTAGACCGATAACATGTTTATTTTTACCTTTAATTCTTTTTTTTAATGTAATTAGAAATTTAATTATCTATTTAATTCATTTCTAAGATATGTTTAAATTAAGTGTTTATTGTTTTGTATCGCTAGAATAAATATGGAAATATATGATAACATGTTTATTTTTACCTTTATTAATTTTTTTTCAATGTAATTAAAATTCCAATTATCATTTTAAGACATTTCTAAAATATGTTTAAATTAAGTGTTTATTGCTTAAACAAATGTGTGAAATGTGTCTTATCTATGATGGACGAATAATTCAGCGGTAGACCTCACGCTATAGTGCTAACGGGAGGTAGACCTCACGCTATAGTGTGGTAGACCTCACGCTATAGTAGCACCAATAATTTTTTATTTTACGTATAGTGTATTTACAATTGAAAATTTTACCATTTATCTAAATATGTTTTTAAATAAAAAATATATCTAGTCGTGAATACTTTTTAATAGAAGTTTTAAATCCTATTTTATTTACATTAAACGTATTTATCATTCTATTTTTAATATGTATTTAAGTAATTGCGGGTCAGTACTTGAAAATCCTAAGTATCTTCCCATCCATATAAATCCCTGCAATAAAATCCGCTTTTATAACCATTGCCGTATTTTAATTTTTCTTTGAACCTGCTTCAAAATCTAGGTTTAGAATCCTCAATCTATTAATAGTATTCAATTTACAGCATTTATTGAGCAATTCAAAAAACAAAACAATAGATTTTTAAGTAAGGGACAAAAATATATCATAAGCATATTAGTTTCTATGCACCCACAATAATAGTCTTTTACTTCTTTTATTCTCATCATATTTAATCTTTCATTTGTACTCATTACTTCATGTACATGCGTGAAATTATTTATTACTTGTCTAATCTATTTTATTTATGGGGAAGTCGTTTATCTTGGTCTGAAATACGATAATATGATGCTAGTTTTACGATTTAAGAAATATGATTTAGTTTTATCTTGGTCTGAAATACGATAATATGATGCTAGTTTTACGATTTAAGAAATATGATTTAGTGTTACTATGACAGGAGTGAAGCCGATTTGGGAAGCAAACACATATTAAGACTAGTCTTAAGGTAAGGTGAGGATATGGCTGTCTAAAGGGGGTTGGGGTTACGGTAGCGAAGGATAGTATGTTCATGACAGGAATTTCTTTTACATGTATTGACTATTGACCATGTCACGATAGTGTCCGAGATAGAGCTTACTTCTATGGTTGTGGCGTATTATTAATACTTGCTAAGCTACAACCCTAATTGGAAAGCAGGATGCTATAAGCCCAAGGGACCCAACGGGGAAAATAGCCCAGTGAGGAAAGGAAATAAGGAAAAACTACAAGATAATTTTAAGAACAATAATAATAATTAAGAAAATCTTTCATATATAAACTAAAAAAAGACTTGAAAATAACAAGAGGAAGAGAAACAGGATAGAATAGTGTGCCCAAGTGTACCGTCAAGCAAGAGATCTCTAACCCAAGACAGTGTAAGATATGGTACACAGGATATGGCACTACCCAAGCCTAGACAACAAAGGTTAGATTTTGGAGTGTCCTTCTCCCAGAAGATCTGCTAACCATAGGTAAAGAGTCTCTTCTACCCTTGCCAAGAGGAAAGTAGCCACTGGACAATTACAGTGCAGTAGTTAACCTTTTGAGAGAAGAAGAATTGTTTGGTAACTTCAGTGTAGTCAAGTGTATGAGGAAAGAGGAGAATGTGTAGAGAATAGGCCAGACTATTCGGTGTATGTCTCGGCAAAGATGAAATGAGCCGTAACGAGAGAGGGGGATCCAAAGTAGTACTGTCTGGGCAGTCAAAGAACCCAATAACTCTCTAGTGGTGGGTTATTGTGTTGGCAAGACTATTGCTATGAACATCATACAAACAAACACACATTTTCAACGTAACTGCTTGACTCCAGAGCAAATACACGGTGATCGTTACTCCCCTTCCCAATTCTAAGACCCACGCAAAACTATACAGAAACTTCCTGCGAAATTAGTCGCTTCCTACACCTACTCAATAAACTTGGCGTCAGTGTTATATGCTGGTCACGCACTATGCTATTCACTTCCATCTTGTGTGCGGTCTCATGCTTCTTGGTTCATTGTGAAGGCAATTCTTATACAATACTTCTTCTGTCTCATCGGTTCAGCACACCCAAGTCTTTCCTCACCTCTTCCATCACAGCATCTTCTAGTTTTAAACCTGTTCACCAATCTATCATCCACCATTCTTTCCACAATAATGAATCGTGCTTAATAAAACCTTGGTATATCTTATTTCCAATTTTCTTTTTTTCCATTTTCAGCATATCTCCACATCTTATGCCAAATATATTCTCTTTTTTTATGCCTAACATACAAACATTGCCCTTCCATTCAGACATTTTCCTTTTACTACCCTAAAAGGGAGTAGGCTCACCAAGTCCCTAATTTGATTCTACCTGGGCATCCATAGATTTCATGGTGGTTCTTTTCTATTATTTTGGGATTATTTACTCTTGTCATGGGGTTTACAACTCGTCAGTAGGTGCTGTCTTGCGTTGGGTTACATGTCTATCTGCCCAAACATTTGCACATTCTAAGGCTGGAGAATTTAGGTGTAATGCTTACCATGAAACGTGGTAACAGTCTTCAGTATGTTCAGACATACAGTATGTGGTTGCTTTTATACACAGAAGTGAAGGGTTCATTGATCATTTAGACAATATTCCTCATCCAAGAAGCTCATAGCCCAGTAACTAGACACTTTTGCATTAGAGTCAAAATCTATAGGTCACCTATTAGGGCAGCAGTGTCCAGGTAGTATTGCATACTGTTGGATTCTAATCTGTGTCTTGCTCTTCCGCCAAGGTGATTTATGTCAAGGGCAGCTGTAGACCCCCAAGAATGCATTATTTTGCTAAGTATTTATAAAGCTTATTTTTTCCAGATTTCTAATCCAGACCTACTTGATACTATAGTGTACTGCCCTAAGGCATGTCCTTTCATGGATTATTCGCCCTCCTTAATTCTATATTCATGGGCACCTCTTTTAGCTATTGGTACTTTCTCTCTCCCTTCATTATTATTATTATTACTAGCTAGGCTACAACCCTAGTTGGAAAAGCAAGATGCTATAAGTCCAAGGACTCCAACAAGGGAAAATAGGCCAGTGAAGAATGGCAATAAGGAAATAATGATATAAGAAATAATGAACAATTAGGATAAAATATTTTTAAAATGTTAACAACATTAAAACAAGAGTCATCTAGCAGTGACTTCCCCTTCCTTCTTCTTGGTCTTTGTCCGTCAAATTTTCCTTCTATAATGTCCTTCGGTAACTTATCTCCTCTTAAAATGTGTCATTTCCAATTTTCCTGCCTTCTCTTTATTTTTGTAATTTGGGTTCTCTCTTTCCCAACTATATTACTTGCTATTTTTCCCTGTTGGAACCCTTCGGCTTACAGCATCTTGCTTTTCCAACTAGGGTTGTAGCTTAGCTTATAATAATAATAATGATAATAATAATAATAATAATAATAATGACAAATATTTCCCAGTTCTGCAGTTATAAAATTCTCTC
>NC_090761.1:51670724-51673224 GCF_036898095.1 Palaemon carinicauda | reverse complement strand
TATGAGTGAATGTACATATACTATATTAGGAAGCATATGCTGCATTCGAAAACTTTGCAAAATATATATGAGTGAATGTACATATACTTTATTAGGAAACATATGCTATATTCGAAAACTTTTCAAAAATATATGAGTGAATGTACATATACTATATTAGAAATTGTATGCTATATTCGAAAACTGCAAAATATATATGAGTGAATGTACATATACCATATTAGGAAACATATGCTGCATTCGAAAACTTTGCAAAATATATATGAGTGAATGTACATATACTATATTAGGAAGCATATGCTGCATTCGAAAACTTTGCAAAATATATATGAGTGAATGTACATATACTTTATTAGGAAACATATGCTATATTCGAAAACTTTGCAAAATATATATGAGTGAATGTACATATACTATATTAGGAAGCATATGCTGCATTCGAAAACTTTGCAAAATATATATGAGTGAATGTACATATACTTTATTAGGAAACATATGCTATATTCGAAAACTTTTCAAAAATATATGAGTGAATGTACATATACTATATTAGGAAGCATATGCTGCATTCGAAAACTTTGCAAAATATATATGAGTGAATGTACATATACTTTATTAGGAAGCATATGCTATATTCGAAAACTTTGCAAAATATATATGAGTGAATGTACATATACTATATTAGGAAGCATATGCTGCATTCGAAAACTTTGCAAAATATATATGAGTGAATGTACATATACTTTATTAGGAAACATATGCTATATTCGAAAACTTTTCAAAAATATATGAGTGAATGTACATATACTATATTAGGAAGCATATGCTGCATTCGAAAACTTTGCAAAATATATATGAGTGAATGTACATATACTTTATTAGGAAGCATATGCTATATTCGAAAACTTTGCAAAATATATATGAGTGAATGTACATATACTATATTAGGAAGCATATGCTGCATTCGAAAACTTTGCAAAATATTTATGAGTGAATGTACATATACTTTATTAGGAAACATATGCTATATTCGAAAACTTTTCAAAAATATATGAGTGAATGTACATATACTATATTAGGAAGCATATGCTGCATTCGAAAACTTTGCAAAATATATATGAGTGAATGTACATATACTTTATTAGGAAGCATATGCTATATTCGAAAACTTTGCAAAATATATATGAGTGAATGTACATATACTATATTAGGAAGCATATGCTGCATTCGAAAACTTTGCAAAATATATATGAGTGAATGTACATATACTTTATTAGGAAACATATGCTATATTCGAAAACTTTTCAAAAATATATGAGTGAATGTACATATACTATATTAGGAAGCATATGCTGCATTCGAAAACTTTGCAAAATATATATGAGTGAATGTACATATACTTTATTAGGAAGCATATGCTATATTCGAAAACTTTGCAAAATATATATGAGTGAATGTACATATACTATATTAGGAAGCATATGCTATATTCGAAAACTTTGCAAAATATATATGAGTGAATGTACATATACTATATTAGGAAGCATATGCTGCATTCGAAAACTTTGCAAAATATATATGAGTGAATGTACATATACTATATTAGAAATTGTATGCTATATTCGAAAACTGCAAAATATATATGAGTGAATGTACATATACCATATTAGGAAACATATGCTATATTCGAAAACTTTGCTAAATATATATGAGTGAATGTACATATACTTTATTAGGAAACATATGCTATATTCGAAAACTTTGCAAAATATATATGAGTGAATGTACATATACTATATTAGGAAGCATATGCTGCATTCGAAAACTTTGCAAAATATATATGAGTGAATGTACATATACTTTATTAGGAAACATATGCTATATTCGAAAACTTTTCAAAAATATATGAGTGAATGTACATATACTATATTAGGAAGCATATGCTGCATTCGAAAACTTTGCAAAATATATATGAGTGAATGTACATATACTATATTAGGAAGCATATGCTATATTCGAAAACTTTGCAAAATATATATGAGTGAATGTACATATACTATATTAGGAAACATATGCTATATTCGAAAACTTTTCAAAAATATATGAGTGAATGTACATATACTATATTAGGAAGCATATGCTGCATTCGAAAACTTTGCAAAATATATATGAGTGAATGTACATATACTATATTAGGAAGCATATGCTGCATTCGAAAACTTTGCAAAATATATATGAGTGAATGTACATATACTATATTAGGAAGCATATGCTGCATTCGAAAACTTTGCAAAATATATATGAGTGAATGTACATATACTATATTAGGAAGCATATGCTGCATTCGAAAACTTTGCAAAATATATATGAGTGAATGTACATATACTATATTAGGAAGCATATGCTATATTCGAAAACTTTGCAAAATATATATGAGTGAATGTACATATACTATATTAGGAAGCATATGCTGCATTCGAAAACTTTGCAAAATATATAT
>NC_090761.1:51652469-51662469 GCF_036898095.1 Palaemon carinicauda | reverse complement strand
CAAAGGAAGCAATCCCCACTGTCCAAATTACGGTGGAACCTGATGTGGTCATGGCTCAGTCCATGCACGAGTGTCGTTTAGATTCCAAGGATGATGAACAGATCTCTGACGTCTCGGAAGACACGGAAAAGACGCTTATGGCTCAAGGAGCCGAAGAGGACGAAGACAAGGTGGAATACACCGAGTCGGAGATTGGAGCTACTCCCTCGTCCATCCCTCCGCCTACTCCTACACCGACGGATGTGTCCATCCCGTCTACCTCCTCGACCCCGGATCCTTCCTCTTCTACCCAAGAACTGATCCGACTGATTAGAGCTGTCATGGACGACAGACTGAAGGAGAACCAGGAGTCCATCAGGTCTATGATTGGATCCAGAGAACCGAAGAAGATCTCGGTCAAGGATCTCCCAGCTTGCTCTCATGCCAACCCGTGGAGGTATGCAGAGCATATGGTTATTGCGACCGGCAGGATCTTTGTTAGTGACAAAATCGGCACGGTCCCGTTGGAAGATGTGGAATTCTTCCCAAGCTTCGAGGCCTACCCGGACTGTTACGTCCGGCTTCGTTCCGAACCTGCCTCGAAGGAGGAGACCGAACCTAAAGAAGAGATAGTGTTCGATCTCGCAAAGGCCCAGGCTATGCTAGCCTCCGCATTTAAGAGCAGGGGCTTTACCTGCTCTAAGCTTCCTGCCTTGAGCAAGAAGCATCCTACATATGTCGCACCTGACACTGCGATTCTTCCATTTTTGGAAAAGGCCTTGGCTGCATGCCTTAAAGCGGCGGAAGAAGGAAAACCCTGCCCTGCACTGGAGGAGTGCAGACCCTTCTCCATCGTGACACCCCCTGACACTAGACAATGGAAAGATGTCCAACATACTTTCGTTGTGGGTAGGCTCGATCCTGACGTCGCCGGACGTCAGTTTAATGAAGACCTCCCTAAGCTCAATGATCACCTCCTTCGCCGGGAACAAGACACGAAGGAGAGGCTTGCAGCGTCTCTTTCTCATCAAGTCCAACTTGAAGTTATGGCCTGTGACACAGCAGTACCCGATCACTACATGGTACTGGCCAAATCCCACTTACTCACGGTAATGAAGGACTTGTACCATTTCATAAAGGCTCGTAGAGCCTGTCGTGAATTCGTGTTTGTCGGTGCCACCGTGAAACACGAACCCCGGAGGCTGATTTCCTCCAACATCTGGGGAAAGCACCTGTTTCCTTCTGACCTTGTCAAGGAAATAACGGACAGAGCCGCCACGGAGAATAGGAACCTTCTCCACAAGTGGGGCATGTCCAGAAAAAGGAAAACCTCTCAGGACGATGGACCTCAGCCTAAGAGGAAACCTCAGAAGCCGAAACCCCAGCAACGTCAACAAAGACATCAGTTTCCGGGACCCGCTACCTCCCAAGTGGTTGCCCAACCACAACAGACCTTTCAATTGGTCCCCCAACCGGTGTTGTCACAGTCACCGGTCTTCACCCCTGCCTTTGAGCAGCCATCCACTACCTTTCATGCCAGAGGTAGAGGCTCGTCCAGGGGTGCAAGCAGAGACGCCTCTCGTCGTCCCTCCAGAGGTAGAGGAGGAAAGGGAGCTAGCGGCCGAGGCAACAAGTCCTCGGGACACCAGAAGCAATGAAGTGCTTCCGGTGGGAGGAAGACTCCGCCAATTCCAGGATCGTTGGACCTTCGATCCTTGGGCACACAGCATCATCAAGAACGGTCTAGGCTGGAGTTGGGTGCAACCACCCCCAATCTTCCAGCGGTTCTTCCAACAATCGACCCCCATTCTGGAAGAATATGTTCTAGACCTCTTGAACAAGAAGGTGATAAGGAAGGTAAAGTCCACCAGGTTCCAAGGGAGACTGTTTTGCGTTCCCAAGAAGGACTCAGACAAGCTCAGAGTCATTCTGGACTTATCCCCCCTCAACAAGTTCATAGAGAACAACAAATTCAAGATGCTGACGCTTCAACAAATAAGGACCCTTCTGCCTCAAGGTTCCTACACGGTCTCTATAGACCTGGCGGATGCCTATTGGCACATTCCAATGAACCATCACGCTTCCTCCTACCTAGGATTTCGACTCCAAAGGAAAAGCTACGCCTTCCGGGCCATGCCATTCGGCCTCAATGTGGCCCCTCGGATCTTCACAAAGCTGGCGGATGCCATAGTACAACAGCTCCGCCTAAGAAACGTCCAGGTGATGGCCTACCTCGACGACTGGCTAGTCTGGGCTCCATCGCCCGAAGAGTGTACAAAGTCTTGCGACGAAGTTACCCAGTACCTAGAACACCTGGGATTCAAGATCAACGAGAAGAAATCTCGCCTCTCTCCGGCTCAGAAGTTTCAGTGGCTGGGAATCCACTGGAATCTTCAGTCACACCGCCTTTCCATCCCCCAGAAGAAAAGGAAGGAAATAGCAGGGTCTGTCAAGCGACTACTGAAATCCAAACGCATTTCAAGACGACAGCAGGAACGAGTTCTAGGCTCTCTACAATTCGCCTCAGTGACAAACCCAGTGCTTCGTGCACAGCTAAAGGATGCCGCGGGAGTCTGGAGACGATCGGCATCCATCGCTCGAAGAGACCTCAAGAGACGGCTTCCAAACAGACTTCGACGCCTCCTAAAGCCGTGGTCGGAAGCAATGGCCCTGAAAAGGTCCATTCCTCTCCAACACCCTCCTCCATCACTCAACATCCACACGGATGCCTCACTGGAGGGCTGGGGAGGTCACTCCCACCTGAAACAAGCTCAAGGGACCTGGTCTCCACTATTCAAGACGTTCCACATAAACATCTTGGAGGCCATGGCGGTCCTTCTTACTCTGAAGAAGCTATCCCCGCCGCCCTCGATCCACATCCGTCTAACCCTAGACAACTCGGTGGTAGTTCGTTGTCTCAATCGCCAGGGCTCAAGATCGCCCCAGATAAATCAGGTGCTTCTCCCAATCTTCCGTCTGGCGGAGAAGAAGAAGTGGCACCTGTCTGCAGTTCACCTACAAGGATTCCGCAACGTGACAGCGGATGCTCTATCTCGGACAAACCCGATAGAGTCGGAATGGTCTCTAGACGCAAGATCATTCTCCTTCATCTCTCATCAAGTCCCAGAACTTCAGATAGATCTCTTTGCAACGAGCGACAACAATCAACTTCCTCTGTACGTAGCCCCGTACGAGGACCCCAAAGCAGAAGCGGTGGACGCCATGTCACTGGACTGGAACAGATGGTCGAAGATATACCTGTTCCCTCCCACCAACCTTCTGTTGAAAGTCCTCTCCAAACTGAGAACCTTCAAAGGGACAGCGGCCCTAGTGGCTCCCAAGTGGCCCCGGAGCAACTGGTACCCCCTGGTCCTGGAGCTGCAGCCCAAGCTGATCCCTCTCCCGGGCCCAGTTCTCTCTCAACAAGTACAGAAGTCGACTGTCTTCGCTTCATCATCGAAAATCAAGGACCTTCATCTCATGATTTTCTCTCCCTTGCCGCAAAGAAGAGGTTTGGGATCTCGAAGAAAAGTCTAGACTTCCTAGAGGAATACAAGACCGAATCCACGAGACGGCAATATGAATCATCCTGGAGGAAATGGGTCTCCTTTGTTAAAGCAAAAAATCCTAAAGAAATCACCATTGATTTCTGTATGTCCTTCTTCATTCACCTTCATGGACAAGGATTAGCAGCCAATACGATTTCAACCTGCAAATCGGCTTTGACTAGACCAATTCTATATGCTTTCCAAATTGATCTGTCCAACGACATCTTTAACAAACTGCCGAAAGCATGTGCTCGCCTACGCCCAGCACCCCCTCCGAAACCGATCTCCTGGTCACTAGACAAGGTGCTCCATTTCGCCTCCAACTTGGACAATGATTCATGCCCCCTCAAGGATCTGACTCAGAAAGTTATATTTTTATTTGCTCTCGCCTCGGGAGCTCGAGTCAGCGAAATAGTGGCATTATCAAGAGAAGAGGGACACATCCTGTTTGCTGATTCAGGAGAAGTGACCCTCTCCCCTGATCCGACGTTTCTCGCCAAAAATGAATTACCCACCAAAAGATGGGGCCCTTGGAGAATATGCCCCCTGAAGGAGGATGTCTCTCTATGTCCAGTAGAGAGCCTCAAGGTCTATCTTCGCAGAACTTCAAACTTTGGTGGAGGCCAACTCTTCAAAGGAGAAACATCGGGCAGCGACCTGTCACTGAAACAATTAAGAGCGAAAATCACCTACTTCATTCGCAGAGCGGATCCGAACAGTACACCCGCTGGTCATGATCCTAGAAAAGTGGCATCTTCTCTGAACTTCTTTCAGAGCATGGACTTTGAGAGCCTTAAAAACTTTACGGGCTGGAAGTCCTCGCGAGTTTTCTTTAAACATTATGCGAAACAAGTGCACGAAATCAAACATTTTGTGGTAGCCGCAGGTAGTGTTATGAAACCTGCACCTAACTCTGCGTAGAACAGTGAGTTACTTGGGACTCTAACTCTTCGGGTGCCTATGTTGACCCTCGAGTGATTCATAGTGATGTCTAAAAACACTTAGTGCTTTTATAACTGTTCTTATCCCAGGTGAAATGTCATAGTGTTACACAAGTGCCGCATGCCTTGAGCATGATGTGTTATTTAAAGACTTGCGTTCCTCGAGAACGAGTACCTACTAATCCTGAAATTCCCTTTCAGATTCAAGAGCAAGCCTTTATTTCTATGTACATTATTATTACTGTAAATGAACTTTACTTTTGCTGTAAATTATTTAATTTCTGCATTGTGAAATAAAATTTCTATTTTATTACTTATGCGTCTCTTTCAGCTCCTACTTACTATGAAATACATACTGTCATAGTTTTATTTATTCCTCCTTTCTTATGGTCATGAAGAATTTAAGATGTCTATTCCTAAATTATATTCACCTTGCCTCAGTAAGGTTCCTACACGAATACTTACTTCTGATAATCAGGAGATGAACTCTACACACAGTGCCCAACCACCACTGGCCTACTTCAGAATGTTTCTATACAAATATCAAACATTCTGCTTCATCTCTAAGCTCTTAAAAGTTCTTCTGTCAAGATGAATAGCCCTTCAATACCACTTTGACGTCGGCATAGCCCATGGGAACTTCCTACCAATGGGGGGCAGGATATTTCGTTCCTATGATTCTTACCTAAGATTACTTTGCTGTTTTGTCAATGCCTAGGCACTTAACTCTGGGGGAAAATCTACCACGATACATTGATTCTCTGGTACTCTTCCATCAGGACGCCATGGCTTGAGCCCAAAAAACGGATTTTGAGCGAAGCGAAAAATCTATTTTTGGGTGAGATAGCCATGGCGTCCTGATGGACCCTCCCTACTACTTCGTTCAGTTTGCTCCCACCCTACACAATTGTATCATGGTGATGGGCAGCAACTGGCGCCAGGATAAAGACGCGCGTGACGTCATTAGAGCAATGGCGTCCGTTTGTTTACGTCTCGAGTATCAGTAGTAGCCACGAGTGAGATTAGCTGTGGAACGGTTCCCAGCTATTCTCAGCCCTTACACACCGAAGCGTTAACTCTGTTCGGGGTGGAGATAGCTATGTGGCACGACCAGACATGCGTGTCCCCTGTTGTATTACGATGTCTTAAAGGGAAACCTTTGAGATACTCGCTCCAGAAGTTAGAATTCTGTGATAACCTGTGGTTAAATTCTCTGGGAATATCTTAGTAGTCTTATACCCAAGGAAGCTACCAAACAGGAACCTTCCATCAGGACGCCATGGCTATCTCACCCAAAAATAGATTTTTCGCTTCGCTCAAAATCCGTTATATATATATATATATATATATATATATATATATATATATATATATATATATATATATATATATATATATATATATATATCGTGGCCTAGGCTTCAACTCATGCTTTCAAGTATTTACCTTTGTAATTTTCCCTTTTTAATATAATACGATACATTACAAATACTCAGCTTTAAAATGTCCCAAAAAATGCATATTCCAGCATGGAAACTAACTCTAAACAAATTAATCAAAGGAAAAGGAAACTAATTCCCAGCGCAAACACGGACAGTAATGTCCCACGCAATCGAGTAGTAAAAAAAAAAAAAAGTAAAATATTAAGTAAAACATTAAGTAAAAAAGTTTATATTCATATTAAAGTATTATCAGGGGAACAATAGTTGAAAGAGGAAAGGAGTAGACATTTATATTTATACTGAAGGAATGGAGTTAATTTTAAGCGCCTACCATACGGTCGCAGACTCGCAATGATGATTTACAGGTAATCCACGCTGTGGGACACAACCACAACAACAATAACAACAACAACAACAACAAATACAGCCGTTTCTTGTCCACTGCAAGACAAAGGCCTCAGACATGTCCTTACTCTTGTCTGGAGTATGGCCATTTCATCATCACGCTGGCCACTGCGGATTAGTTGAGGGAGACTTCATAGCTCACGGCAAACCAACCTAGTAAGGGTGGCCCTCACGAGTACAGCTTTGGTGATCATGTCGATCCACAAAACCTTTAACGACCTTAAGGTATCCCCACTCAGAAAGGTACACTAGTGTGATACAAATAACACAAATCAGTAAACATAATTGAATATGTGTAATTAGCAAAACAAACCAGTCCGGTAAAGTATGCCACCACGAAGACTTATTGTGGAGGTTAAGGCGCAGTACAATATTTAGTTTACTGGTTATATGGTCACCTACTAATGCAAGACTATTAATAGATAACCAAAGAAAATACATATGGAAATAACGTCATATGCACACCAATCAATACATCAAAACATATTTGTAGGTAAAGATGCTTAAAGGTTTATAACTAAATAGTTAATGAAAGACTAAAAAATAATAGGGAACCGGAGAAAATCATAGTTTAAAAATAACGTCATATGCAGACCAATCAATACATCAAAACACATTTAAATGTAAAAAATTATGAAAGGTTTATAACTGAATAGTCAATGAAAGACTATAAAATAATAGGGAACCTGGGATAACCCATAGAAAAATAATAACGGCTTGAGTACACAAATCAGTACATCAAAACATATTTGAAGGTAAAAATGTTGAAAAGGTTTGTAATTAAATGGTTACAACTACCCAATTATACCACCACTAAAAAAAAAAAAAAATAGATAAATAAATAGCTGTCTACCTGTGTTACCCCTTATATTAAAAAATGCATAGCGGAATAAGTATCATGAGAAATATTTGCAATCGTATCTAAATCATACTAGATCCCGATTAAAATAAATTAGTCGAGATAAACTAGTGAAATTATAAACGCTTAGACGTTAAAGTACCATCCTCTTCACTGGTCTACTCTGAGACAAAAGACAATGATAAAAGGATACATTTAAAATTGATCAATATTGCAAATTCACTCTTAAATTGGTGACTAAATGTCCAAAACATTGTATTGCTCCATTTAATAAGAAAAAAGTAATAATTATCCAAAGTTAATATATTGAGTGCACACACATTACAGTATATACATATATATATATATATATATATATATATATATATATATATATATATATATATATATATATATAGGCCTACATATATATATATGTATATATATATACACACACACATATATATATATATATATATATATATATATATATATATATAAATATATACATATATATATATATATATATATATATATATATATATATATATATATATATATATATATATATATATATGTGCTTATATATTATTATTATTATTATTATTATTATTATTATTATTATTATTATTATTGTTGTTGTAATTAGAAAACTTAAATCTCATTTTGCTAGGTATGGATTGTCCTTTGCATTGATTAGTTCTAATGGACACCAATTTGTAAATGAGAATTTCAAACAGTTTGCAACTAATTATGATTTCAAGCATAGGTCAAGTAGCCCTACATATGCCCAATCTAATGGCATGGTCGAATCTGCAGTGAAAACATCTAAACGTTAAATAAAAAAAAACAATTGAAAGTAATAAAGATCCTTATTTAGCCATTTTGGACCGTAGGAATTCTCCTACTAGTGATAAAAACGCCAGCCCATCACAGTATAGCCTAGGTAGGAGAACACGTACCAAAATACTAAGTTACTTGAAAATCAGAATGTAAATTTAGAGTTGGCTAAGGTAAAGAAAATAAAAAATGCTAAGAGTAAATTCTATTATGATAAAAATGCTAAAGATTCAAGTATTTTGCACGAAGGAGATAATGTGCGTCTTAAACCTTATGTTTTGGGCAAAAAGGACTGGGAAAAGGGAAAAGTTGTGAAACGATTAGATGAAAGGTCTTATATAATTGAAAGTGAAGGCAAGCTATTTAGAAGGAATAGAGTTCAGTTGAAAGAAACCCCCCCAAGTGATGTGCATATGCCCAAGGTAAATGAACCAGTAACTATTGACCTTATTGGTAATGAAATTTGAAACAACTGTCAAAGTGGAAAATAAAGTTGAAAGTGACAGACGAACAAGGTCAACCAGAAATAAATTATCCTCTAAGTATTCTAATTATGAAATGTATTGATTTTGTACGTATTTTCTTTAATGTCATGAATATGATTATGAAGCGTATCGATTTTGTGTATATATTCTTGAATGGCATGTTCAATATGTGTACGTGTGTGTGTTTGTGTGTATGCATATCTAGCTAAATATTTAGCCGTCATTTTCATCGGTCGCCTTCACTAGTATATAAACATTCACTACATAAGAGTATATTTCTAAGTTTATATTTAGTGGGTAATTTCATAATTTTCAAATCTATACGAGCACAGTGTGTATTTTTTAAATATTATAAGTCAATCATTAGATTAACAAAGAAATTATAATTTTTATTTTTTTCTTTGATATAATCGGATGACTTTCTACCTGATAGCCTTGGTTTTTTTTATTTCTTTCATGTTCATAGTTTTCTTATTGCTTTGGGAAATCATCACACAGGCAAAAGTTCATTTGGCGTTTTACATTCCAGATATGCCAGTTGTGTTTGGGCAGTGTTGGAGTTTGCCTTCAGGATTGTTGGTACCCCTCGTCATCAGTATGTAAGTATTAGCTCACATATACATTAGTCATCTTTTAAGTGTTTCATTACAAAGTTTGTTTTATAGATTGTTTGTGGCCTGATTGGTAACGTCTCTGCCTGGCATTTGCCAGACGGAGGTTAGTCTCTCGCTCAGACTCGTTAGTGCCCTTAGTGTCTGCATCCTTACTATCCTTCTGAGCTAAGGTTGGGGTGTGGGGGGAGCATATAGGTCTATCTTCTGAGTCATCAGTAGTCATTGCTTTGCCCTCCCTGGTCCTAGCTTGGGCGCTGATCATATGATATATGGTCAGTCTCTAGGGCATTGTTCCGCTCACTGTCCAATACATCTGCCATTAAATGGCATTGCCAATAAGTGTGTGTAGACCTAGTTAATTTAGGCCATTAGTCAGATTCTGTCTGTAACCTCTCTAGTTATTCTATTAAGGGACCCATTCCATCACATCCACTGTCATTCCCAATACTGATACTACCGAAGTGATTGTTATTGGTAAGTTCCTTTCCCACAATACCAACTTACGAAATCCATAGGGAATTGAACTTTGGAATTCCCGTGAAAGGTTGAAAGACGCAATCTCCCTTGGAAGGAATAAGTAATTGGGAGAAACATCACCAATTTTATTGAAGATGTTAATATATCGTGGATGGTTTTTAAAGATTATTTGTGTGACACTATGAAATTTAGAAACAGTTCCTGGGCATATGCAAAGGTTCACTGTATAACGATAATAAGTATCACGAACAGGAACTTTCACAGAAGGAGAATCTTGAGATAAGTGTCCTAAATTGACTGTCATATGAACCACACTAGAGAGTTTTGCTGTTTCTTTTTTTATTTGTAAACCTCTTATTGTTAGTTACTCTCTTATCATTTTGTTGAATGTTATTCCCAGTATGAAAAGCTTTCTTATGCTAGAGGTAAGG
>NC_090761.1:51639969-51647469 GCF_036898095.1 Palaemon carinicauda | reverse complement strand
TAATGGGTGATAATGGAAGTGTGTTAGTGTATATTACGATATCACGAGTCCCTTATCGGTGACGTGGTCAACAACCCATACAGTGGACTACGTGTACGGAACCACCTTAATCAGGGGATGATAATAATAATAATAATAATAATTATTATTATTATTATTATTATTATTATTATTATTATAATATTTAACACCTCTTCTAGGAGAAGGACACTCCAAAATCAAACCATTGTTCTTCAATTTTGGGCAGTACCCTAGCCCCTGTGCCACGGTCTTCCACTGTCCTGGGTTAGAGTTTTCTCGCTTGAGGGTACACTCGGGCACACTATTCTGTCTGTTTCCTTATTTACTTTCCTCACTGGGCTATTTTCCTTGTTGGAACACTTAGGCTTAGAGCATTCTGTTTTTCAAGCTAGGGTCATATAAATATCACTATCATCACAATCATTCACTGTAAATATTCGTCAGGTTTTGAAATATGCCCCGGCGCTTCTACCACTGTACACTTAAAGTTGTGGTGTATTTGCAATATTATTGATTTTAATAACTTTTTTTTTGATATGTCATTTCCTTTCAATATTTGATAACTTCCTTGGTCGAGCATTGAAGTGATTATACCCGTTTTGGGAATTGTTCAGTAATTCCAATGAAAGGGATCATTATTTCTCAAGTGCTTCTATACGAGATAGACATCATTGTATGTAGAGTTACATAAGGTTCTCTCTCTCTCTCTCTCTCTCTCTCTCTCTCTCTCTCTCTCTCTCTCTCTCTCTCTCTCTCTGTGATAAGCCACGTTCTTCTCCGTCTGCCTTTATAGAGTTAAAAGCAGAAGCCCCTATTTGCAATCTTCATATCACACCATTGATTAATTTGAATTTTCTTTCCCCTTTTCCATCAATTTGAATCTTTCACAAGCGACATATTTGCCAGAGTCAAGACTTTTGATAAATTGGAAATAAATCGCATAGACTTCCTCACTTCTCTCTAGTTCTGCTCTTAAGTTGATACACATATCTAACCTTCCTTCAGCCTTTGCCTTTGGGTGTGACAGGGGCTTTAGCAGACCCCTTTATAGCAGAGCTTCCCCTCCTCTCTCTCTCTCTCTCTCTCTCTCTCTCTCTCTCTCTCTCTCTCGTAAGACACGGCCAGAGGATTTGGGTTTGATGGAAAGAGGGGGAAGTGGAGAGAGGTAAAACTTCTTGGATTGCATTGACCAGAGTTTGGGAATTGAACGAATTTATCATGAAATTGGCAAGTAAAGCATTCACTAACAGACCTTTTTTTCATATAAACACAAACTACATACCGTATATATGTGCAAACACACACACACATATATACTGTATATATATATATATATATATATATATATATATATATATAACGGATTTTGAGCGAAGCGAAAAATCTATTTTTGGGTGAGATGGCCATGTCGTCCTGATGGAAGTTCCTATAGGGTAGCTTCCTAGGGTATATTACAACTACGGCGATATTCCCAGAGAATTTACCTTAAGGTACCAGAATTCTAACTCCTGGAGCGAGTATCCCTCGTGAAAGGGATATCGCGACATGTCAGAGGACATATTCTAGACACGTCACATGGCAATCTACATCCTGGACAGAGATTTCGTCTCGTAGGAGGTGATTGACGAGATACGAATTCGGGAAAGAAAAAGGGGGAGCCGCTCCCAAGGCTTCCCTATCCCCCGATTCGTATGCGTGCCTGGCGCCAATCCTGGCGCCATCTGTATTCCTTGTAGCGTACACGAGGTGCTACAGATACTGTATGTAGAGAGGGGTCCTACAGCCCTTTCTTAGAAAGGCAAGGGCGGGTCCATCAGGACGACATGGCCATCTCACCCAAAAATAGATTTTTCGCTTCGCTCAAAATCCGTTTTTTGGGCTCAAGCCATGTCATCCTGATGGAAGTGTACCAGAGCATTACTGTATCTGTGGATTCTCAGAACGTGCCGTACTCCCCGGAGGTAATTTTTTCCCGGTCGACTAGACCTAGAGACCTAAGATGTTACCGTTATACATCTTTTCAACTAACTATAAACTATGTTAGAGCTTCCTGCCCCCTACAGGGAAGAGTCCTACTAGACTCTGGAAAAGTCTCGAAGAGTACATATATCTATGTATGAATACCAGGCAAGCTAATATAGTGGTCTCGCCCTATATTAAGTAAAGCATAGTTTGTAAAGGACCACTGCGTCAATATGAAATATCGACCAGTTTTCCGCACAATACTTGTATTGGACAAAGGTTTTATATCCGCATAGGAGGAAAACCAATGCAACATAGCTTGCATAAAGGAACAATTCTATTAGAATTATCCCAGATAAGGTACATAGAATGAATGCTCAATTATACCAATAAATTGACACAGGTGAAGGAGACGCAAGGTTCTCAAGAACCAGATTATTGACAGGCAATAAATAGACAGGTTAACCACAATTATATATATATATATATATATATATATATAAGAAGAGGATAACCCAAAACTTTAAGCATAAGTATGACAGTAAACAGAGCTTGTTTGTCTGAAAGAAAAAACATTAGATGCCACTTTTAAGATACCGAGGTATCAAAGTCATAAAAGCCTGTATTACAAATCAATGACATTAGCGTTAGAAACGCTCGGCACACATGTCTGCACTTATGCTAGGTTCACCTTCGGAAATGGAACAGTCTGGATGGGCAACACAGTGCCCTCACTTAGTTTGTAGTACAGTATGTAACTACACACTCACCCTGGAATTAATCGTCCCAAATAAGACCACTGTTCCTCACAGAGTTAAACAGTAGGGTTAACACCGCGACCCACTGCTACCACAGATCTCTTTTAGTTCCTCTACTTGCTTCGCGTAGTGGCGAAAGAACACTCTGGAAGACTTCCAGCCAGTGTATGAACGGAGATGTTCAAAATCCATACAATTAAAGAAATTTAAGAATGAGGCAACTTTCCTCGGATCGTGACCTGCGGGTGTATTGTCAGGATCCGCTCTGCGAATAAAATATGTGATTTTCGCTCTGAGTTGATTCAGAGATAAATTTGAGCCTGATGTTTCTCCCCTGAATAGTTGACCACCCTTGAAGTCTGAAGTTCTATGAAGATAGACCTTTAGGCATTCTACTGGACATAGAGATGCATCTTCTTTCAGAGGGCAGATTCTCCAGGGACCCCACCTGTTGGTGGGTAACTCATTCTTGGCGAGAAACGTAGGATCCGGAAACAGGTTCAGTTCTTCCCCATCCAGGAACTGAACACGACCTGCCTCTCTCGAGAGGCTACAATCTCACTAACCCTGGCCCCGGACGCGAGTGCAAAATAGGAAAATAACTTTTTGTGTCAAATCCTTTAACGCACACTCTTCATTGCTCAACAGAGAAGCAAAATGAAGAACTTGTCTAAAGGCCATGAAATGGGCTTTGGAGGTGCAGAAGGTCTGAGCCTAGCACAGGCTTTCGGGACTTTATTAAAGATCTCGTTACCTAGGTCGACCTGGAAGGCATATAGAATGGGTCTTGTCAAAGCAGACTTACACGCTGAAATCGTGTTCGCTGCCAACCCTTGACCATGGAGGTGGGGAAAAAAGATAAGCAGAAGTCTGTCAAGATCTCCTGCGGAATCTTCGCCTTGACAAAAGGCCACCCATTTTCTCCAAGATGACTCATATTGCCTTCTAGTAGATTTGCATTTATATTCCTCAAGGAAGTCTATACTGGCTTTCGAAATCCCGAAACGCTTTCTCACCGCTAGGGAGAGAAAATCATGAACTGCAGGGTCTGGGTTTTCTGTAATGAAGCGCAGACAGTTGACTTCTGGACTCGCTGGGTCAGAACTGGATCTGGTAGTGGTACAAACTTCAGCTACAGTTCCAATGCCAGGAGGAACCACACGCTGTTCGGCCACTTGTGGGCCACTATTGCCGCTACCCTTTGAAGGATCTCAGTTTGTTGAGGACCCTCAACAGAAGGTTGTGAGGAGGGAACAGATAAATCTTGGACCATCTGTTCCAGTCGAGGGACATCGCGTCCACTGCTTCCGCTAAGGGGTCCTCGTACGGGGCACGTACAGGGGCAACTTCTTGTTGTCTTTCGTCGCAAAGAGGTCTATCTGCAGTTCTGGGACTGATTCAGAATGAAGGAGAATGATCCTGCGTCTAAGGACCATTCCGACTCTATCGGTGTGAACCTGGATAGAGCGTCCGCTGTCACATTGCGGACTCTTTGAAGGTGAACTGCCGACAGGTACCTCTTCTTCTTTTCCGCCAATCGGAAGACGGCCAACATCACCTGGTTGAGAGGTGGTGACCTCGATCCTTGTCGATTCAAGTATCTTACAACTACCTCGCTGTCTATTACCACTTTATGTGGAACGAATGAGCGGGGAGACTTTCTTTAAGGTAAGGAGCACTACCCTAGCTTCTAGAAAGTTTTATGAGAAAGGTCTTGAATAGCCTGGACCAAGTCCCCTGGACTTTTTTCCGATGAGAGTGACCTCCCCATCCCTCCTTCGAGGCGTCTGAGTGAATCGTCACCGACGGGGGAGGTGGCTGAAGAAGAACCTGACTTCTTTAGATGTCTGGCTTGGGACCAAGGCCTGAGAAGAGTACTTAGCCGAAGCGGCTGGTCTTCTCAGATCTCTTCACGCGTTTGATGCATAACTTCTCCAAACTCCGATTGCATCCTTTAGCTGTGCTCTTAGCACTGGGTCTGTCACCGAAGCAAACTGGAGAGAGCGCAGTACTCTCTCCTGCTCGTGTCTTGATATCCTTTCGGAATCTTGAAGTCTCTTGACAGAACCCGCTATCTCCTTCCTTTTCTTCGCCGGGGTGGAGAAACGGTGTGACAAAAGGTCCCAGTGGATCTTAGCCACTGGAACTTTTGAGATGGAGAAAGTCGAGACTTTTCCTGTTGATCTTGAAGCCTAGGTACTCTAGGAACTGGATCACTTGACTGGAAGCTTGCAAGCATTCTGTCTCGGATGCTGCCCATACCAACCAGTCGTCCAGGTAGGCTACTACCTGAATGCCCTTTAGGTGAAATTGTTTGAGAGCTACGCTCGCAAGCTTCGTAAAAATCCTTGGGGCTATGTTTAGCCCGAATGGTATGGCTCCGAAGGCGTATAGTCTTCGTTGTAGCCTGAACCCTAGGTAGGGGGAGAGTCGATGGCTAGTTGGAATGTGCCAGTAGGCGTCTGACAAGTCTATAGAGACGGAATATGCCCTCTTGGGCAGTAAGGTCCTTATGTGTTGCAGTGTTAGCATTTTGAATTTGCAATTCACTATGAACTTGTTAAGTGGCGACAAGTCCAGAATGACTCTGAGCTTTTCCGAGTCTTTCTTGGGAACACAAAACAGCCTCCCTTAGAAATTGATGGGCTTCACCCTTTTTCTCCAACCGTTCTTGAACGTACTCCTCCATAACGGGGGTGGAGTGTTGGAAAAACCGAAGGTACGGGGGTGGAGTGCTGTACCAGCTCCCGCCCAGTCCATTCTTGAGTAGGCTGTGGGCCCAAGGATCGAAGGTCCACCGATCCCGAAATTTCAGAAGTCTCCCTCCTACCGGTATCACCTCACTTGGACTGCCGTCCTGAGGTCTTGCCTTCCTGACCACGACCACCCCTGAATCCCTTTCCCCTTGAGGTGCGTCTAGACGAGCCTCTGGCTGCTCCTCTAGGCTTTGCTCGAAAGGAAGTAGACTGCCCTTCGAACGCTGGGGTGAATGCCGTGGACTGTGTCGACGCAGCCTGGGGTACCCACTGAAAGGTGGTCGGGGTTTGTGCCACGATCTGGGGCAATGGGGGCAATGGCAATTGCAGTTGCTGTTGCTGTCTAAGAGGCTTGGCTGGCCGAGACGGTAGCCTAGTCCTCATAGTCTTCCTCTTTGGTTGAGGACCCTCATCCGGGGAAGACTTTCTTTTGATAGCCAGGCCCCCCTTCTGGAGAAGGTTTCTATTCTCCAAGGCGGCTTTATCAACAACTTCTTTGACCAAGTCGGTAGGGAAAAAGGTCTTTTCCCCAAATGTTGGAGGAGATTAGTTTCTTTAGCTCGTGCCTCACCGTAGCCGAGGTAAACACGAACTCCCTACAAGCTCTCCTTGCCTTGACGAAGCCATAAAGGTCCTTCGTCACTGTGGCCAGATGAGGCTTGGCCACTACCATGAACATTTCATGGACCTTGGGGTCACTTGCCATCGTCTCGAGAGTAGTCTGAAGAGACATTGAGGCAGTCAGTCTTTCTTTTGTATCGAACTCACTTCGCAAAAGAAAGTCAGACAGCTTAGGGAGGTCCTTGCCGAACTGACGTCCGGCAATATCAGCCTCCAACTTTCCCACTGAGAACGTAAGATGGACGTCCTTCCAGTCTTTGTGGTCCATAGGCAGGGCCAGCAACAAGGGTTTACACTCCTCTAGGGAGGGGCAAGACTTGCCGGCCTCGATTGCTTTTAGTACAGCCAGAAACCCTTTCTGTAAAAGGGGGAAGGCTCTAGTAGGCGAGGACACAAAGGAAGGGAGCTTCCTATTCAATGCAGCTACCTTTGAGTTAGAGAAGCCCCTCTCTTTCATTGAGGATGAAAGTAGAGCTTGAGCCTTAGCATGGTCCATCACTATGACCTCCTTCGGCTCTGTCTCCTCCTTTGAAGCTGGTTCCTTCCTCAGCCGGACATAACAGTCCGGATATGATGCCTTGCTGGGCCAGAATTCCACCCTCCAGGGGAACTGAGCCCAGCTTATCCGAGATGACGATCTTTCCAGTCGTCATCGGCATGTGCTCAGCATACCTCCATGGGTTAGCATCTGAGCACAAGGGAAGGTCTTTCACATTGAGCTTTTTCTGGGGCCCATGTGATTCTGCAAGGCACTGCATTCGCAGTTCCATTGCAGCCGCCTTCTCCTGATTCTCCTTCTGCATTTGTTGGATCATTCCAACAATAGAAGAGAGGGCATCCACCTGGATCTGAACTTAGGGGATCTCCTCTTGAGGCTGGGGAATCACTGCATCAGCTGATGCCTTAGGGAAAAGATACGCCCTCATCTTCTTACTTGGAAGATAAGGGCCAGAAGTGTTCTTTTGGAAGCCCCTTACCCAGGTACGAAGCTTCTTCCTAGCTATTTAAATGTCTCATTAATCAGGTTAGTGCACACAGTACATACCTGAGGGTCCCAATACCGGAGATCATCCTTGAAGACAGCGTATGCTGCGTGTCTCCTACAAAACTCATGTCCGCAGAGGTTCTTGCTGCTGACATTGCAGAAAGCACTTCCCCACTTCGGAGTGTCCTTCTGTAAAGAGAAGAAATTTCCATGAGTATCAAGTGAACTATGTATCACTGGATATGCATAGTATAGCATAACAATTCAGAAAGGAAAGACACACACTTGTGTTTCCCTCACAACCCATTGTTGCAGCCTTCCAGATAATAAAATCAAAAATGGTTTATCTCTTCTAGAGTAACCAATGCAAGGTTTCCAGAGGAAACAGGTGGAGCTC
>NC_090761.1:51629969-51634969 GCF_036898095.1 Palaemon carinicauda | reverse complement strand
AGGTCAAGTTGTGTGAGATTTATTTATTTATTCATTTATTTTTTTGCGCTAGACATAAAAAGGTTTCGTAAGGAATGATATAAAATGTATTAGCAAAAAAAGATAATCATCCATTAGAGAGTTCCTTAATGACTGCTCTTCAAAGGCTTGAATCTATTCATGTTAATTGAGCATTGAGAGATACAATGTTAAATTAATGTTGAATAGCGTACAAAACTCAATTACCTCTGCCATAGAAGATGGAAGGAGGTTATGTTTTGCCCCCTGTTTGTGTTTGTGTGTGCTTGTGTGTTTGTTTGTGAACAGTTTCCTGACCATAATTTTAATTATAGAGTAATGAAACTTGCAGGGGTTAACTTTAATGTAAAAAGCTGGAAATTATTAGATTTGGAAGGTCAAGGGTCAAAGTCATGGTCAAGCAAAATGTCCAATTCGCGTAATCAGCCATAAGTATGGACATTGTTGTCACAGAGACTTCACAATTGGTTCATATGTGAGTGTATGAAAATCCACGCTAATTAATACCTGTTAAGGTCAAAGATCAAGGTCGAGCAAAAGGTCAAGAAATAAGTTGCCGTGCCAAAGGTCTGCGTTCTACTGATTGCCCCTCTTGTTTATAATGTTTTCATTCAGTTACATTACTGTAAATGAATATAGAAAGGTTTTTATTAAATTACATTATTTGTAACAATAGAGTAAGGTTTCCATTTAAATACTTCATTGTAATTGAATATAGTAAGGTCTCCTTCAATTACGTTAATGTAATGGAAAAATTAAGGCATTTATCTACTACGTTATTGTAATTGAACCGAACAGAAAATTGCAAAGGCTGTGGAAGAAAAGTACAAGTGACTCTCTTCTCGTCCGACCCAAGTTTATGATCGTCAGTTAGGAAGAAGAGAGGTCTACGGGCGAGGGATGGGAAGAGAGGTCTACGGGGACGGAGGGGGGGAAGGGGGAGAGGGTGTGGGAATTCGACTTCCCTTAGGCCAGCTGAGAGGCCATCTATCCTGGCTCCCTCGGAACGCTCCACTGATCCCAGGTGTCATTTACATTCATTACAAATTCCCTTTACGATCCTTCCATTTTTATGAATTCGGGCTCTTCCTTTCCTTCTCGTTTTCCTTATTTTTTTCCTCTGTTCGTTTTGCCTCTCTTATTAAGCTTTTAACATTTTTCTTTGTTTTTTATTTAACTTCCTTTTAGGGTGAATTAACTCCAAGCACATGTCAGTGTTTTCAGGCTGACATTAAAGTGGACGAAACTCTACGGAAAATATACGCACATTTCGTCTTATGTTGTTGTTGTTGTTGTTGTTGTGGTTGCTGTTGTTATTGTTGTTGTGGTTGCTGTTGTTGTTGTTGTGGTTATCTAAGTTACAGCCTTATTGTCAATTCTTTTAAGTGAGGCAGATTTGCACCGACTCGCAGGGGTGCCCTTTTAGCTCGGAAAAGTGTCCTGATCGCTGATTGGTTGGACAAGATAATTCTAACCAATCAGATAGCAGGAAACTTTTCCAATCTGAAAGGGCACCGCTGCGAGTCAGTGCAAATGCGCCTCATTAAAAAAAAAAAGAGTTATATTTGGAAAAGCAGGCCCAATGGTTCCAGCAGATTAAAATAGCCCAGTGAGGAAAGGAAATAAATAAATTACAAGAGAAGTAATGAAGAATTAAAAATAACCTCCTTCCTACTTCGTTGGCTGAGGTAATAAGAGAGAACTATCCAGTTATTATTATCATTGATATTATTTTGACCATTTTCATTTCATGTTATTTTTAAAGTTAGTGATATGTGTAGTATTTTGTTTATTTGTAAAAGAAAGATATGGATCTGTTACTTTGGGGTTAAATTATTGATCTATCGGTCAATATAGCCATCTATCTATCTATCTATCTATCTATTTAGCTATCCATCTATCTCTTATTTATTTGATTTGTATACAAATAGATTAATCAATATGATGCGAGTGTCTGTGGACAACCTACTGTGTTTTCCTGCAATTATTTATGAAATAGATATGATAAACCAAATGCTGTATTAATATCTTTTCCCATATAGCCATTTCATTATTATATCTATCATTTTCTTATGGAATACCTTATGTAGTCACTTTTGCCACACCTATAAGTTTCTTGTGGAATATATTAATTCTCTTCAGAATATTTGAACGACATCACAGACAGAAAACTTTTCAACAATGACAAGAAGAAGAATTCCATTGCTAATTTAGCCGGTTTCCATGAAGGTTGACGAAAGTTAAAGTTGTTCGCTGGAATCACTATGAGGGGCCATTGGGGGTGTCGGGTGGGACAGGGTGGTTTGTAAGGGGGGTAGGGTGAAGAGGAGACCCGGAAAAAAATCCTAAATTTTTAGGAAAGGTTTCTGCCTGTCCTTGTCTCCCACCGGCCTCATTTTTTCCTGGACAGGTAATGATAGCAAGAATATGTTTTTTATTATTTTGTTAAATTTTCTCTATAATTCTGTTTTCATATATTCACATCTTAGGCTATTGATCATAAGGTAACATGTTTATTAATAGAACCTCATATATTGTTATTTTATGAATTTAAAGGAAAAAGAGAAAGGTAAAATGATTTATGTAAGTAGAAAAAAGGGATTCAAGAATAAGGTTTTTTTTTTATTTATTGAAAATTTTTCTTTAATTCTATGTTTTCACATAGGTTATTTTGATCACAAATTATAATGTCTATTGTAAAACCCATATAAATATATTTTTCGAATGTAGATGAATAAGGAAAAGATAAATTTATTTCAGTTGGTAGAATAAGACTCGTCTTTACATAATTATCAGAGCGAAGCTTTGGTAAATAGAAGGATTAAGCCTGAAAAATAAGAACGGTTAAACAGTAAGAAAAATGTGAGTGAGCTCTACAAAGCAACAGTAAACAGGGGAAAAAATAGTACAGGAAATGCTTTACGTTCTATCCCTCGACGATTTCTTTTTTTCCTTTCCTTTGGAAGTAAAATCTCTCTATAGCTTCAAGAGCATTTAGAAGCAAAGCCAGAATTTTTCCTCTGAAGAAAATTTTATGCTGGATTCTTTCGATGAGAGATAAAGAGAGAGAGAGAGAGAGTGAGCAGCAGCCATCCTCATAGGAATAACCCATCATTGTAATTACTTTTGCTACATTTTCTCATTATTTTCTCTTGTTGAGAGAGAGAGAGAGAGAGAGAGATAGAGAGAGAGAGAGAGAGAGAGAGAGAGAGAGAGAGAGAGAGAGAAATATTTGAATTATCATTTCAGCTCCCTAACTCAAGTCAAGCAAAAGTAATCACGGTGATGTGTCATTCCTCTGAGAGTGAATAATACTCTCTCTCTCTCTCTCTCTCTCTCTCTCTCTCTCTCTCTCTCTCTCTCTCTCTCTCTCCTCTCTCTCTCTCGACTTGATTTGACATAGGTAACTGAAATACTAAAAATCAAATAATTAAAAAAAAATCTCTCTCTCTCTCTCTCTCTCTCTCTCTCTCTCTCTCTCTCTCTCTCTCTCTCTCTCTCTCGCTTGACTTGATTTGACATGGGTAACTGAAATATTAAAAAGTGTCTCTTTTCCTTGATTTGACCTAGGGCACAAATAATTAACAAAAGCTCTTTCTCTCTCTCTCTCTCTCTCTCTCTCTCTCTCTCTCTCTCTCTCTCTCTCTCTCTCTCTCTCTCTCTCTCTCTCTCTCTCTGGTTCTTGTAATCCGATTACCCTGTACATGGAAAGAATCTACATAAATTAACTCAAGCGTTGGGCGTGGCCGCGGAATGAGAACTTTAAATAAAAAAAAAAAAAATAGGGGAGAAAAATCTGCGAAATTGTTATGGCGAAAACGCATGAGAAATACCTAATGGATAACTTGTTTTTTTCCATTAAATGTTTACGGGGGAAAAGGGAAACTCCGCATGTGGTTTCCGTGAGTGTGCTCTTATTGTTTTAATGGCTTTACATATATATATTAGGAATTGCTTCGCCCTGTTCTATTTATTTAATTCTTATGGTGATTGGTTGGTCTGAATTGTGCTTGTATAAGTATTTGATTATATGTTTACATATTTTGGTCTATTATGAACTGGTTCGAAACTATAATTATAATTCTGATTTTCATGTCCCATATTATCTATAAAAATTTAAGTGTTCTGGGAAAACTTCTAAATAGGTATGCTGAAAGTAGTTTTCTTTTTCCTAATTTACAATTTGGCTTTATAAAGGCCTTGTAGCATGTGATGCCCTTCTTACAATTTTAAATGTTGTACAGAAATCCTTAGATTGTGGTCAGGATTTGATTGTAGTGCTGCCTTTAATCACGATGCCCTTGTTTTCAAATTTAAACAGATAGGAATAGGTGGGTCTTTTCTTAACATCATTAATGAATTTTTGGATAATAGATTACAGAGAGTAGTTCCAATAGAAGTGGAATATGTGGTGTTCCTCAGGGTAGTGTTCTCGCGTGCTATATGAATTGGTCTAGAATACAAGCTTGTTGGATATGCAGATGATGCTACTCACTTTGCATCAATTCTATCTTCATAACATGGACTTATGATTGCAAAATCTCTTTACAGAGATCTAGCTAAAATTATTACATTGTGCAAATTATGGGGCATGAAGATGAACCCAAATAAAACTCAAAGATCTTTGCATTGACGATGTTTCTTTAACTATATCATCATCTCCTACGCCTATTGACGCAAAGGACCTCGGTTAGATTTCTCTAGTCGTCTCTATTTTGAGCTTTAAATCAAGACTTCTCCATTCACCATCTCTTACTTCATGCTTCATAGTCCTCAGCCATGTAGGCGTGGGTCTTCCAACTCTTCTAGTGCCTTGTGGAGCCCAGTTCTAAGTTTGGTGACCTAATCTCTCTTGGGGAGACATACAATTCATTTGAAATTCTAGGTGTGATTCTTGAATGAAAATTTACTTTTGAGAAACAAATTCGGTCTGTTTCATCTTTAATATTGCACATTAATTGACTTATTGAGAAAGTCTTTCA